>NC_083577.1:94110038-94375734 GCF_027579695.1 Neoarius graeffei
ATCAGAAGATAATCAGCAGATAAAAAGACAAACAAAATTCGTGGTTCACCAAGGCTACTGATTCGATATCAAGTAAGTGGTGTTTATTTTAAGAAAATTTACCTTTTGATTATCACAACTTTTGTTTGGTTCTTCTGAAAGGTCAAATGAAAAGTTTTGTAAGTTGTTTTTTTTTTTAGCTTTTTGGTAGATATTTATTAAATTTTTTATTAAATTTTTTTAGTGTCTTTACACTTATGAAACAAAATGTGCTCATTAGTACTAAATAATGCTTCTCGGACAATTCATGAACAAGTGCTTTCTTACTATTTTGAAAATAGATATAGTTCACAGCACTGTATTTTGAACAAAGCCCTGATGCTGCTCACAGCTTCGTGATACTTGCAAGAGATGAGGCTAGTATAATTGATAACATGTATATATGCTATATTTACTGTATGGATATTGTATCAGAAAACAATTTTATTTAAAGTAGTAGCCACATGTACCCATAGGGTACCTATTTTTTTCATACCTTTCAACCCATTTCGGAGTCCAGCCTGACAAGCCCTCAAAAAAAACCTTACTGAAGGCAAAAAAATCCTGACAAATGAAAAATAAGACAACAAATTGTTGTTTTTGAGGCATAATATATTGAAAAATAACAAGGAAAAACTTCAACTGCATTTTTTCCACATTATAATTTGCCATATGATGTTCATGATCATGTTCACCCATGACGTTCATGACCATAATTCACTCCATAATTCAGAATTCAAAATAATATCAGAATTAGGGTCAATATGAATATACAAGTGTGTGTATATTGTACACTTGATTTATTTGAAAAGAATCTACAAGTGGAATGTACAGATGAAAAGTAAAACATTTTAACTATTTGCTAAAACAGCGGGAACAATCTGCCTTATAAATAGGTTGACCCATTCAGGAAGAAACCTCCCTCTATAACTCATTCTTTTTACTGGGGTTCCCATTGCTTCTGTCTGTGTGTTGAATACTCTTTCAAATTATTCAACTGGCAAAACAGAATGGCTTGTGGCCCTTTTGTTCAAGTCATAATGGTACAAAATGCTATTGGGTTTCATGCGGACGCTTGACATTTGAGTATGATATCAAAGTCTGAGCTTTCAAGCGGTTAGCAAACCTGGTCGTGGGACAATAATAAATGAGATGTTGCGAACAAGACCCTCTGCCTGCAGAACATAATGGTTTCTGGTTCAATTGTCTATTGCTTGTTTTGTGTGTAATGTATAGGATGACATGATGGCGGCGCGCATAGATGCAGCAGCTCAGCACTCTCCTTTTCGGTGCTTTGTTTGGTTTGTTTGTGTGTAAGTTGTTACTTGTCCTGACATTTTGTAGGGCAAATAAAATTTATAGCTGGCATGATCTTATTGAAATGGGATTACACAGTGAGCAGACTGTTACAGCTGAATTTCTCCACTCCCACGACATCCCGCTGGATATCGCTAGCCACCCCCCCCCCCCCCCCGGTGCTCTGTGGATTACCAAACCCGCAGAAAGGCGACGAAGGCGGCACAGGGAGAGGAGGCAAAAGCGAGGCTGCAGAGCCGGCATGCAGGTGAGGCTATGAAGGCGATGACAGCTCCCTAGTGGTTTTCTCACCAACGCCAGATCTCTCGCTAACAAGATGGATGAACTAGAACTACTGGTTGCAATGAACAACATCGTGAAGAATAGCTGTATCCTACTTGTCACAGAGACCTGGCTTCACTCATCCATTCCAGACACAGCTGCCGAGCTAGCAGGCTGTACATTACATTAGCACGACAGGACCAGGGACTCCAGTAAGAGCAGAGGAGGGGGTTATGTGTTTATGTGAACAACAGCTGGTGTACCAATACTAAGACTGTTAGTAGTCACTGCTCTCCAGACCTGGAGTATGTGACTGTTAAATACAGGCCCATATATCTCCCTTGGGAGTTTACTGTTATCATGGTAACTGCTATGTATATTCCACCAGATGCTAATGCTAGCTCGGCCCTTGGATGTTTACATGAGATCATTAGCAGTCAACAGAATATGTATCCTGAGGCTGTTCACATCATGGCAGGGGACTTTAATCATGCTGATTTAAAGACAGTGCTCCCTAAATTCCATCAGTACATCAAGTATGCTAGGAGGGGAGCAAATACACTGGACAAGGTCTATTCTAACATCAAGATGGGCTTCAGGGCAAAGCCACTACCACACCTGGGCCAGTCAGACCACATGTCCCTGTTCTTGATCCCAGCATATACCCTGCTCATGAAAAGTGCTCGGACCATATCCAGAGCTGTTAAAACCATTGAGGAATGTAGATGCCTTTATGTATCTTGGGAGCACAATTTCCAGCAATGGCTCCCTCGACAAGGAAATCACAGCCCAAATCCAGAAGGCCAGTCAGGCAATGGGGAGACTCCATTCGAAGTCAAGTTTATTTTTATAGTGCTTTTAACAATAGACATTGTTGCAAAGCAGCTTTACAGAAATTTAAAGACTTTAAACATGAGCTAGGTGGCACGGTGATGTAGTGGTTAGCACTGTTGCCTCACAGCAAGAAGGTTGTGGGTTCGAGCCCAGTGGCCTTTCTGTGTGGAGTTTGCATGTTCTCCCCATGTCTGCGTGGGTTTCCTCCAGGGTGCTCCAGTTTCCCCCACAGTCCAAAGACATGCAGGTTAGGCTAACCGGTGGCTCTAAATTGACCATAGGTGTGAATGTGAGTGTAAGTGGTTGTTTGTCTCTATGTGTTAGCCCTGTGATGACCTGGTGACTTGTCCAGGGTGTACCCCGCTTCTTCCCCGTAGTCAGCTGGGATAGGCTCCAGCTTGCCTGCGACCCTGCACAGGATAAGCGGTTACTGATAATGGATGGATGGATGGATGGATGGATGGATGGATGGATGGATGGATGGATGGATAAACATGAACTAATTTTATCCCTAATCTATCCCCAATGAGCAAGCCTGTGGTGACAGTGGCAAGGAAAAACTACTTCAGATGACTTGAGGAAGAAACCTAGAGAGGAACCAGACTCAAAAGGGAACCCATCCTCATTTGGGTGATAACAGACAATGCGATTACAAATAACTTGCTTTGATAACAGTGTCCTATATAGTCACAAAGTATAACTGTCAAACCATTCATTCTAGTTTAACCATGAAGTCTGTTTTGAAGTGGGAGGTGAGTCTGCATATTTTCTTATCTGTTAATTTGCCATTCATGTAGAGATGTCTATGTCTCACTGTAGGAAGACTCTGGTGTGCGTGGAGCACAGAAGCACGGCAGGTGGTTGTTTGCGATTCGTTCTTGAATTTATTGCTGCTTTACAGCACACAACTTAGACACACTCTCTCTCTCACAGATGCACACACATATGCACACATAGGCTAGAAGCAAGATCTCGGCGCTGTCCTCCCCTTCTCACCCTACTTTTATCCGGCGCAGTTACTGAAGGAGACACACAAACACATGTTAATTGATAACAGGTGTAGTGACATGACCACTCACCTTCCCTGACTCCACCCTCCATTCACAGACTGACGCTCAGCCACTCCCCCGCTGCCACATACCCCCACCGCCCGACTCAGGCCGGGGAGCCGTACAGCCTGAAGCTGACTCACACCCCCCCTCCCCTGATGGGAGAGAAAGTCCGCCACTGGCATCTGTGCCCCTGGCCTGTGGACCACCTCAAATTTAAATGGCTGGAGTGCAAGATACCAACGGGTGATCTGCGCATTGGCATCCTTCATGCAGTGGAGCCACTGGAGGGGCGCGTGGTCTGAACAGAGGGTGAAAGGGCACCCCAGCAGGTAGTACTGGAGGGCAAGGAGTGCCCACTTGATGGCTAGGCACTCTTTCAATTGTGCTGTACCTGCCTTCCCGCATCGACAGCTTCCGGCTAATGTACAGCATGGGACGCTCCTCCCCCTCCACCTTCTGGGACAGAACAGCCCCCAGCCCTCGGTCCGATGCGTCTGTCTGCAAAATAAAGGGGAGAGAAAAGTCAGGGGAGTGTAACAGTTGCCCCCCACACAGTGCAGCCTTTACCTTAGAGAAAGCCTGTTGGCATTGCTCCGTCCACTGGACCTGATCTGGTGCTCCCGTTTTAGTGAGATCAGTCAGTGGGCTGGTGACGTCCGAATAATTAGGAATGAACCTCCGATAGTAGCCAGCCAGCCCCAGGAACTGTCTCACCCCCATTTTGGTCTTGGGCCTCGGACAGGCCGCAATCACTGCCGTCTTATTAATTTGGGGACGCACCTGCCCATGGCCCAAGTGGAAACCCAGATACCGTACTTCCACCTGCCCAATCGCACATTTCCTTGGGTTGGCTGTGAGACCCGCCCGCCTCAGTGACTTTAGGACGGCCCTAAGGTGTTCAAGGTGCTGCGGCCAGTCATTACTAATGATAATGTCATCCAGATACATGGCTGAGTGGGGGCGGAGGACCCTATCCATAAGCTGCTGGAATGTCGCGGGCGCCCCAAACAGCTCAAAAGGAAGCGTGACGAACTGGTGTAAGCCAATCGGTGTGGAAAAGGCCGTTTTCTCTCGGGATAAAGGAGTCAAGGGGATCTGCCAATATCCCTTCATTAAATCCAGTGTCGAATAAAAACGAGCAGTGCCTAATCGATCGAGCAACTCGTCAATGCAAGGCATTGGGTATGCGTCAAATTTAGATACTGCGTTGGCCTTTCTATAGTCCACACAGAACCGGACCGACCCATCAGTCTTGGGAACCAGGACCACTGGGCTGCTCCAGTCACTGTGGGACTCCTCAATTATGCCCATTTCGAGCATGGCCTTGAGTTCGTCCCGAAGCACCTTTTTTTGTGTAGGGGCAATCGGTAAGGGCGGCTACCCACTACCACCCCCAGGGTCGTTTCGATGTGGTGTTCTATGAGGTGGGTATGACCAGGAAGGGGCAAGAACACGTCGGAAAATTCCTTCTGCAACTTGGCGACCTCCGTGAGTTGGGCCGGTGAGGGGTGGTCTCCACAAGGGACCAGAGTGGTCCAAGATGTTATCTTTTTTTACCTCTTGCCCCAGCTCCGCCTTCTCTGGGACTACCGATGCCAACGCCAGAGGGACCCCCTCATTCCAGCATTTTAAAAGGTTGAGGTGGTAGATTTGCAGTGCCCCACCCCATCCGTTCGCTTCACCTCATAGTCGACGTCCCCGACTCGCCGTGTGACCTCAAAGAGCCCTTGCCACTTGGCGACTAGTTTAGAACTCGACGTGGGCAATAATACGAGCACTTTGTCTCCCAGCGTGAACTCTCTAAGGTGCGTGCCCCTGTCATACAGCCGGCTTTGATGTTCTTGTGCCTCCTGCAAATTCTCCTGGGTTAGGTGCGTGAGGGTGTGGAGTTTTGCGTGCAGATCAAGAACGTACTAAATTTCATTTTTACTAGGTGAAGGTCCTTCCTCGCAATTTTCACGTAGCACGTCCAAAATGCCATGCGGCTTACACCCATATAACAATTCAAATGGTGAAAACCCTGTGGAGGCTTGTGGGACCACTCGTACAGCAATTAACAGGGGCTCGAGCCACTTATCCCAATTATGTGCATCTTCGCTGACGAACTTCTGAATTATATTTTTGAGAGTTCGATTGAACCGTTCTACTAAACCATCCGTTTGTGGGTGATAAACACTGGTGCTGATAGGCTTAATCCCCAGGAACCCATACAGCTCACGCAGTGTGTGTGACATGAATGTAGTGCCTTGGTCTGTCAGAATTTCTTTTGGAATCCCAACCCGGGAGATAAAGTGGAAGAGTGCTTCTGCAATACTGCGTGCTGAGATATTGCGGAGAGGCACTGCTTCCGAATATTTCGAAGAAGATTTCGACTTTTTGAAGAGTGAACTGCTAGCGGTGAAAACCGAGATAATTAACAGCGCCGCTATGATCCACAGTGAGATCGACCAGGTCAAGGCTAGCGTCAAGGAAATGGAGGGCAGCTTATCGACTTGGTCGGACAAAGTGGTCACTCTGCAAAACTCAGTGAGAGATCTGAAAAAAGAATTAACAGAAGTGAAGGAGCAATGTGAGAATCTGGAGGGGCGAATGAGGAGGTGTAACGTAAGGATCATCGGTGTCCCGGAGACACCCAGCTCCAGCTCCACCGCATTGGTCGCTAAGCTGTTAACCAAGGTGCTACAGCTGGAAAAGGAGCCACTAATCGACCGCTCGCATTGGAGCCTGGGTCCAATAAAACCAAGCGGCAAGCCCCGGGCTATCATCGCCAAACTGCATTATTACCAAGAATGTGTGGAGGTGCTACGATGCACACGCAGTCGGGGTCCACTTCGCTTCAACGGAGAATCATCAAGTTTATTTGTACAGCGCTTTTAACAATAAACATTGTCGCAAAGCAGCTTTACAGAATTTGAATGACTTAAAACATGAGCTAATTTTATCCCTAATCTATCCCCAATGAGCAAGCCTGTGGCGACGGTGGCAAGGAAAAACTCCCTCAGACGACATGAGGAAGAAACCTCGAGAGGAACCAGACTCAAAAGGGAACCCATCCTCATTTGGGCAACAACAGACAGCCTGACTATAATATTAACAGTTTTAACAGGTATAACCCTCAACTGTCCTCATGGGGCCATCCTTCACAGGAGTGGGGCGATAAAACTCCAACCAGACACAGGGCACCAGGATGGATCAAGCAGGTCCGAGGGGCAGAAGAGGCCAGCATCTCAATCCCAGGATCAACATGTAACTCAGAGGGACAGATGGGGGGGGAGAGAGAGAGAAAGAAAACACATTGTTAGTTATGCCCTAAAAATGACAAGTATTAAATCTGTGTGGTAGGCTCGCAGAGACGAGAGTCTTTACATCAGGCATAACACACAATGGCATGTTAATATGGTAAAAAATATATCATGACCTGCTCTGGCTGGATGCTTGATTGGGTGATGGGAGCACACTCCTCAGCAATGATGAGATGCAGATGGGACCCTTAGGCCTGGCCAAGACAATTCAGTTACATTTCACCGGGTCTGGGAAATGCAACAGAATGTCTGACGGCCGATTCCCTGCAGGCTACGATAGCCAGTCGAGGTCCCCACCGTCTCCACCAAAAGATTTCCTGTTGACTCCATGTAACTCAGAGGGACAGATTTGGGGTGGGGGGGAGAGAAAGAAAACACAGGTGGTTAGGTATGCCCAATGTCACCTGAATAAGTAGGAACAGTATACATATTGCACCGAGTACAAGCAGGGACTCCGGCAACTAACTATGACAGCATAACTAAAAGGAGAGAGCCAGAAGGTAACACAGGCATGAGGGAGCCCCGGGACATAAAGCAGCCAGCCATTACACCGTCAACAAACTCGAGTGAGCAAGCGAGTGGGGACTGACAGCATCCATACATCCCAGTTTACCAAAACACTCTATGTCTGAGGACCCTCCAGATCTACTCCTTTACCTCATAAACACCATTAACAAAAGGCTTGACTAAACAGATATGTTTTCAGCCTAGACTTAAATGCTGAGACTGTGTCTGATTCCCGAACATTACTTGGAAGGAGAACCTATCACCATATTTCCTGACTACACTACAAGCGTGGCTAAAGCCCAGGCTGCCTTCACTGATGTTAGGAGGATCCTCCGAGACTGACAAGGCGTCCAGTTTGGATTACTTTTTCCAGCTCAGCTCCGGATCACACATGGAGGTGAGGACAAGCAGTTCACTGACCCTGACAAAGTGATGGCCTATGTGAAGATGAACATTATTCCAGCCATGGACAATGGAAACTAACTATAAGACCAACATTTTCAAACTCATATGCCGTCCAGGTTGATTCTGTTTATATTGGTAACTTTTCTCCTAGGACAGGATGCCTTAATATTTGTATTATACGTCCAGGAATGCTGACCAGTTAATAGTATGCTCTTTTAGGATGGTACTTTATGTTAAGGGATATGTTTTTTTTGTTTGTTTGTTTTTTGTTTTGTTTCTTTGTTTTCCCCCAAATGGGTATTATTTCTGATAAGAGGCCACTAGTTTTTTGAGGACTGAAGCTAGCTCCTACGCTTTGGTTCACTATGTCTTACATTGTAGACTGCTTACAGTTGTATATCTGTGGCACGCCCGATTCCTAAATGGGAATTTGTTTTATTTTGTTCTACATTATTTTTTTTCTATCCATCCATTAATTTTTTCCTTAATTTTTATTTACTTTATGTGAGAGGCTAGGCGGGAGCCCGGGTAGTTAGGGTAATTAGGGCTATATTCCCCCACAACAAACACTACAGTAAATGTGTGGATTTTTCTTCGAGGGATATTGTTATTACCGTGTTCATGTAGGTGAAGGGGAGGGAAAATGCCAGATCTATCTGTCAGTCAGACTTATCTTGCCAGACTTCCATATGGGTTTTATCTTTCTTACTTTTCTTTATGTTTCAGTTCCTATGGGTTGTATATACAGAAAGAAGTCTAGGATGTACATAGTATGGCCAGCTTGAGTAATATCAGAAGATATGATGGTTGCCCAGTTAACTTTGTGAGCTGGAATGTGAAATCCCTCAACCATCCAGTGAAATTCAGAAAAAATTGTTACACACAGTGGGGCAAAAAAGTATTTAGTCAGTCACCAATTGTGCAAGTTCTCCCACTTAAAAAGATGAGAGAAGCCTATAATTTTCATCATAGGTATACCTCAACTATGAGAGACAAAATGAGGGGAAAAGAATCCAGAAAATCACATTGTCTGATTTTTAAAGAATTTATTTGCAAATTATGGTGGAAAATAAGTATTTGGTCAATAACAAAAGTTCATCTCAATACTTTGTTATATACCCTTTGTTGGCAATGACAGAGGTCAAATGCAGTCTGCAGGGGGTATTATTTTTCCCCCCTTCTCCTAACTGCAACAGAAATTACTTAAACTTTTGGTTAGTGGTGTTCTGGCAGTGGTCCAGGTAATAAAACAGCAAATTATATCATACATTCTTCTCAGATGATGATTTTATTTACTGCTCATGTGAACCCCACGCTGCAAACCACAGCATCAAAGACCTCCACTTGTTGTAGTAACCTTTTCAACCATATTAACAGTAAAAAGTGACTGTCAGTACCACCATTAAATACTCCTAAAAGTCACCATATGCCACCAACTGGGCTCCCTTTTCTCAAAATTTTCCAGGGGAAGCCCCCCACCCTATGGGCCACGCAGGGTGACCGCAAAAGTTAGGACTTTATTTTAATCTGGGGAGAACACAGTGGGTGTGTATGCATATGTGTGTGTGTGTATGTGTGTGTGTGTGTGTGTGTGTGTGTATATGCATGTGTACACACACACACACACGTAAAACAGCTTAGCACAGACATTTTAAGTTCGTTTCTTAGACAAGGATTTTTTTTTTTTAAGCTTGTTACCTCGTTAACAGTTTCGGCGAGAATCTCCCGCCTTCTTCAGAAACAGTCCAAAATAACTTAAAATAAAATATCTGTAATAGTTAGACATAATGAACATCCACTACAGCTTAGCACAGACATTGTATTTTTACAGGAGACCCATATATGCCTAGCAGACAGTCTGCGTCTCAGCAGGAAATGGGCAGGTCAGGTGTTTCAATCCAATTTTCAGTCCAGGGCAAGGGGGTAGCTATCTTGATTAGTAAAAACGTACAATTTACAGTGGCTAGTGTGTGGGCTGACCCAGCTGGGCGGTATGTTATTGTAGTTGGGAATCTATACACACTTCCAGTCATACTAGCCTGTATTTATGCGCCAAACTGGGATGATCCTATGTTCTTTAACTAATTTTTTTCCCTTCTACCAAATATGTCGACACATAATCTTATAATTGGTGGTGATACAAACTGTGTACTCTCACATCTTGATCGGAGCGCTCTTGGGAGAAAGCCCCTCACTAAATCTGCTCAATCAACCTATTTCTTGAAACTTATGGAGTAGCTGATGTGTGGCATTTCCGCAACCCCACTTCAAGAGCATATTCCTTCTTTTCCCCAGTTCATAAAACTTATTTGCGTATTGATTATTTTTTTCTTGACAAAAGAATTTTACATTTTATAGTAGAGTGTGATTATGGAGCCATAGTTATTTCGGATCATGGGCCACTGAACATGAAAATACTCATTCCTGAAACACAGCCCATATGTCGCCCATGGCGACTCAATTCTTTACTTCTCTCAGAAGCAGAGTTTGTCAGTTTTATATCATCTGAAATTAAATTTTATCTTGACATTAATCAAACTCCAGGAATGTCATCTTCTACTATTTGGGAATCATTAAAGGCATACCCAAGGGGTCAGATTATTTCATATTGTGCTAACAAAAAAGAGACAAATAATGAACACCTTAAACAGTTAACTAACGAAATATTAGCACTGGACAGGCTATACAGCTACTCCCCCTCAACAGATTTAATTAAAAGACGTATGACACTACAGACGGAGTTTGACATTTTATCTACCCATCAGGCCGAATATCTTATTTCGAAAATGAGACATGGCCATTATGAACATGGGGGAAAAGGCTGGGCGAGTGCTTGCACATCAGCTGCATCAAAGATCAGCTAACTAAACAATCCTAGCAATAAGTGATGATAATGGGATAAAATGTACTGATAATAAAGAAATCAATTCTTGCTTTAGTAAATTCTACCAGTTATTTTGCACACTTCCGATTCGTCCACTAATCCATCTGAATTTGAAGAGTTTTTAAAGCCCCTGAATATACCATCTGTAAATTCCGAGTTAGTTACTGAATTGGAGAGGGATTTTTCAGCCATGGAGATAGTCTCAGCAATCAGAGATATGCAAAGTGGCAAATCTCCGGGGCCAGATGGTTTTCCAACTGAATTTTTCAAAAAATTTTCTGATCAACTCTCTCCTTTTATTATTATCAGTATTTGAAGAATCACTCCTCTCAAGATCCTTACCTCCTTCCATGCGTGAAGCAGTTATCTCTTTGTTGCTTAAAAAGGATAAAAACCCTCTCAATTGCAGCTCATATCGCCTTGTCTCTCTCCTGAATACGGATGTAAAAATCCTTGCAAAAATCTTAGCACGCCGCCTTGAGAAGGTTATCCCAACCATTATCTCTCCCAATCAGACAGGCTTTGTAAAGGACTGTGTGGCAGCAGGGGCATGGTCAAGCATCGGTCTGTGACCAGAAAGCGGAGTCAGGGAAGGTAAGTGGCAGAATCAGTACACCTGATGTCAATTAACCTGTGTTTGTGTGTCTTCCTAGCGACCACGCCCTATATAAGGAGAGAGAGAGCAGAGGAAGTGAGCTCTCTCACCAACCAGACGGCTGATGTGTGTGTGCGCGTGTGTCTGAGAGAGTGAAATGCTGAAAAGTGTTGCAAAAAAGAGTTTTTGGAAAACTCAGTTCTGGCCTGCTGTACTTCTGTGCTCCACCCACCCACGCAAAGTCGTGCTGAAACCCGGGAACGAGCACAGAGGAGAACAGCCCCATGGAGTCCTCCCCCTCGCAGACCTGATCCACACCCTCACCACGGCCCAACAGAGCCAGCACCAGGTGCTGGTCGCCCTCCGAAAGGAGCAAGAACAATGGTTCAAGGCCCTGGTGCTGGCACAACAGGAAGTTTGTCAGGCGTTCCGGCACCTCCTTGCGTTGGCAGGGTCCACCACCTTCACCACCACAGGCCCACCCCACCTCACCCTAATGAAGATGGGCCTGCACGACAACCCCAAGGCCTTCCTCACACTATTCGAACAGGCAGAAAAAGGCCTGGGGCTGGTCGGTGAAACAACGCATGGTGCGCCTCCTCCCCCTGCTAATGGGCGAGGCGCAGCTGGCCACGCTACAGCTCCCCGCTGACAGCCAGCTGGTCTACGCAGACCTGCGCCGGGCCATCCTCCAGCATGTGGGGCGCACCCCCGAACAACAACGCCAGCACTTTCGCGCTCTACACCTAGAGGAGGTCAGCCGGCCGTTCGCGTTTGGCCAGCAACTTCGGGACACCTGCCGGTAGTGGCTGAGGGCTGACAACCGTGACGCCAAGGGAATCATCGATCTGGTGGCACTGGAACAGTTCATCGTCCGGCTTCCCGAAGGAACAGCGGAGTGGGTCCAGTGCCATCGCCCGGCATCGCTGGATCAGGCCATCGAGTTGGCGGAGGATCATTTGGTGGCTGTTCCCATGGCAGGATCGCAGATCTCCTCTTCTCGTCTCTCTCTCTCCCCCTCCCCTTCTGTGTCTCATCCTCGCCCCGTTCCCCTACCGCAGAGGCAGGGACCGGCTCCACCCTAGCCAGCCCGCTGCACCTGCGGTACCCTCCCATTTCTAACTTATGTGTCTGTCTCTCTCCTCCCTCAGGTGAATGAGCCCCAGAGCGCCGGTGCAGAGAGAAAGCCCGGGCTGGTTTGCTGGCACTGCGGGGAGCCAGGGCACCTCCAGCATCAGTGCTCAGTAATGGAGGTGGGCACGGTGGTCCGGATCCCCAACGCGCCAGGAACCGCCCTCGATCGGGCCGGAGCGTATCGCATACCGGTGAGTGTCCAAGGGGATATGTATCAGGCTTTGGTGGACTCTAGCTGTAATCAGACTTCAATCCACCAAAGCCTGGTGCAAGACGAGGCATTGGGGGGAGCACAATTGGTGAAGGTGTTGTGTGTGCACGGGGATGTTCACAACTACCCTTTAGTGTCGGTCCACATTCTATTTCGAGGGGAGAAATTTAGTGTAAAGGCGGTGGTTAATCCTCGCCTTACCCACTCGATAATTTTGGGGACTGAGTGGCTGGGATTCGGGGAGTTAATGACTCATTTAGTGAAGAGTGGGTCCTGCCGTAGTTCAGCAGGGGGAGGTCCCGGTGTGGCCTTGGCGGGAGCAGCTGTCACAGAGCCATCCATGTCATCTTCGTGTCAGAGTGAGGAGCAGCAGGCTCCTCCTCCCTCTCTCAGGGAATCCCTCGTGGATTTCCCGTTGGAGCAGTTGCGAGACGAGACTCTGTGGCATGCGTTTGACCAAGTGAGAGTAATCGATGGTCAAACGCTCAAGCCAAACACCACCCCATCCTTCCCCTATTTCTCCATTATGAGAGATAGATTATACCGAGTGACGCAGGACACTCAGACGAAGGAGACAGCCTCACAAATTTTGATTCCAAAGAGCCGCTGGGAATTGGTATTCCAGGCAGCTCACTTTAATCCCATGGCTGGACACTTTGGGCAGGATAAGACTCGGGAGATGTCTGGGTATGGGTAACACGTAATTCCAAGGACCTTTATAAGGCTAATTACCAACCCATGTTATTAACTCTCAAACAAGGTCTGGATCAATGGGATGCCCTACCTCTCTCTTTAGGGGGAAGGATAAATTCAATCAAGATGAGTGTACTTCCTAAATTTCTATATTTATTTCAAAGTCTTCCCATTCTTTTAACAAAATCTTTTTTCTTCAACTTGAATAGCCAGATATCAACCTTTTATATAGAATAAGAGGCAACTGAGGATAGGTAAAAATATTTTACAGTTGCCCCGCACAATGGGAGGCATGTCGCTCCCTAATTTTATGTACTACTACTGGGCAGCAAATATTAGATCATTGATGTGTTGGATGAGGAATGATGTTGATAGCCCCAGTTGGATGGTGTTGGAGAGGGCCTCAATCAAATTCACCTCCCCTGCAGCTTTATTGTGTGCTAAACTACTTTTCAAAATGCCCATTTCAAACTTTACATCCAACCCAATTGTGATCCATTCAGTTAAGAACCAGTTTAGGTGATCCTTCAGTATTACTGGTTTGTCGCTTGCTGCCCCAGTGTCAAAAAAAAACACATGTTTACCCCATCAGTAATTGATGATGCCTTTGATACTTGGCCAAAAATTGGAATAGGGTCACTGTACGATCTTTACATAGAAAATAGGTTTGCCTCCTTTGAACAGCTATCACAGAAATTTGGTATTCATAGGTCACAATTTTTCAGGTTTCTACAGGTCAGATGTTTTGTTACATCTAACTGAGGCCCTGTCCACACAGCAATGGATTCAAGTGAATCTGATAAAATTGTTTATCGTTTTGGCCTGACATCCACACGGCACCGGCGTTTTGGGTGCCCCAAAACAAAATCTTTTGAGAACGGGTTCCAGAGTGAAAAAATCTGGCAATGGAGCCATTGCGAAATCATCTGGATGAGTAGAATGGATTTGTTTACGATGTCACAACCACATGTGCTTCACTCCGGGTAGAAGTGTAACGAACTCGATGCGAGTTGTCAACAAATCCTATAACTTGGTTCATGAAATGCGCTTACAAAATATTTTCACTGTGAATATTTATTGTGTAATGGTGCAAAGTGAGAGAGAGAGAGAGAGAGAGTGAGAGAATGGCCCTTAGGGCAGAGTCAATCCCACCAGCAAAAATAGGGGGAAAAAAAGGAGCGATCTCACCTCTTCAGATGTTTATTCCGGACCATTAAAGAATTCTGGAGGATATCAGAATGTTGGCATACCGGCTTCCATCTACCCCCATTCATTCCTCTTTCTGCATCTCCATTCAAAAAATGAGCACGTGATTTAAAGGGACTATACCCATAGGATAGGGAGTGAGAAAGTGTGTGCGAGTGACAGGGATAGTCACTGTGTGCATGCGCAGTTATGCGCATGCGTCTACTTCTATTGTTCTGGTGTCTCCGATGGGACCATCTTACAGCGCACGTAGTGGTGTGGCATGTGTATTGCATCGTTTTCAGTAAGCATTTTCAGTGAACCTGATATTTTACTGATCCGTTGCCCATGTGGACACGATATTAAAAAAAAAATCTTGTTGCCGTTGTCATGTGGATGTAGCCTCAGACTCTTTTCCTGTGTGTCCTCCTAGGTCACTTCTAGACTCGATTTTTAATTGTACTACAGTCACCAAACAAGTTATCAGCAGAATTTATACATTGCTCAATTCACACCAAGCGGCCAGTCTGGGAGTCTCTTAAAAATAAATGGGAAACAGACTTAGAGGGAACTATTTCAGAACCAGTCTGGCAAAAAATTATACAGAGAATTTATTTCTCTTCTGTATGTCTAAGACACGCAGTAGTACAGTTCAAGATCATACATCATCTTCATTGGTCCAAGGATAGATCTAAATTCAAGCCAGTTTGGATTCTACCTGTGACCAATGTAAACAAGTCCCGGCCACACTGTTGCATATGTTTTGGAACTGTCCAAAGTTGTCCAGGTTTTGGCTATCCATTTTTGTGGCCTTCTTTAAAATATGTGGGAAAACAATACACCCATCCCCCTTTGCCTAGAGCAAATAATACAGTTAAAAAATCTCACTTTTACACTGTGTGGCAGTTCGTGTAAATGGGTGGAGCACAGAAGGACGGCAGGACAGAACTGAGAATACAAAAACTCTCTTTATTCAGCTTTTCAGCTGTAAATACACACACAGACACACGCACACACATCAGCTGTCTGGTTGTGGAGAGCCTCCCTCTGCTCTCATTCTCTCTCCTTAAGAAGGGCGCGGTCACTGGGAAGACACACAAACACATCAATTAACAACAGGTGTAATGATTCTGCCACTTAACTTCCCCGACTCCGCCCTCCTGTCACAGACCGATGCTAGACCACGCCCCCACTGCCACATACCCCCACTGCCTGACTCAGGCCAGGCAGCCGTCCGGCCCGCAGCCGACTCCCCCCCCCCTTGACGGGAGAGGAAGTCCACCACGACCATCTGCGCCCCTGGCCTGTGGATCACCTTGAAGTTAAAGGGTTGGAGTGCCAGATACCAACGGGTGATCCGCGCATTGGCATCCTTCATGCGGTGGAGCCACTGGAGGGGCGCGTGGTCCGAACAGAGGGTGAAAGGGCGTCCCAGCAGGTAGTACCGGAGGGCGAGGACCGCCCACTTGATTGCCAGGCACTCCTTTTCGATGGTACTGTAGCGCTCCTCACGCACCGACAGCTTGCGGCTAATGTACAAGACAGGGCGATCCTCCCCCTCCACCTGCTGGGACAAAACGGCCCCCAGCCCTCTGTCCGACGCATCCGTCTGCAACATAAAAGGGAGAGAAAAGTCAGGGGAGTGTAAAAGTGGCCCCCCACACAGTGCAGCCTTAACCTTAGAAAAAGCCCGCTGGCATTGCTTCATCCACTGGACTGGATTTGGTGCCCCCTTTTTAGTCAGATCAGTCAGCAGGCTGGTGACGTCCGAATAATTAGGTATAAACCTACGATAATAGCCAGCCAGCCCCAGGAACTGTCTCACCCCCTTTTTGGTCTTGGGCCTTGGGCAGGCCGCAATCGCTGCAGTCTTGTTAATTTGGGGACGCACCTGCCCGTTGCCCAAGTGGAAGCCCAGATACCGTACTTCCACCCGCCCAATCACACCCTTCTTCGGGTTGGCCGTGAGACCCGCCTGCCTCAGCGACCTAAGGACGGCCCTCAGGTGTTGTAGGTGCCGCGGCCAGTCATTACTATAAATAATGATATCATCTAAGTACATGGCCGCATAGGTGGCGTGGGGGCGGAGGACCCTGTCCATCAGCCGCTGAAACGTAGCAGGCGCCCCAAACAGCCCAAAAGGAAGTGTGACGAATTGGTGTAAGCCAAATGGTGAGGAAAAGGCTGTTTTTTCACGGGATAATGGAGTCAAGGGGATCTGCCAATAACCCTTTGTTAAATCCAGTGTCGAGTAAAAACGAGCCGTGCCTAGCCGATCGAGCAACTCATCAATACAAGGCATTGGGTACGCATCGAATTTAGACACCGCATTGACTTTTCTATAGTCCACACAGAACTGGACCGACCCGTCGGCCTTGGGTACCAAGACCACCGGGCTGCTCCAGTCACTGTGGGACTCCTCGACGATGCCCATTTCGAGCATGGCCTCGAGTTCTTCCCGAACCACCTTTTTCTTGTGTTCGGGTAACCTGTAAGGGCGGCTACGCACTACCACCCCCGGGGGCATCTCAATATGGTGCTCTATGAGGTTAGTGCGGCCGGGCAGGGGTGAGAACACGTCCGAAAACTCGGTCTGCAACTGGGCAACCTCCGCGAGTTGGGTCGGGGAGAGGTGGTCTCCACAGGGGACTGGAGAGGGACGTGATGCTAATGTTCCTTTTTGAACCTCCGGCCCCAGCTCTGCCTTCTCTGGAACCACCGACACCAATGCCACGGGGACCTCCTCGTTCCAGAGTTTGAGTAGGTTGAGGTGGTAAATCTGTAGCGCCCCACCCCTGTCCGTTCGTTTCACCTCATAGTCGACGTCCCCGACTCGCCGTGTGACCTCAAAGGGTCCTTGCCACTTGGCGACTAATTTAGAGCTCGATGTGGGCAACAGTACGAGTACTTTCTCTCCCGGTGCAAACTCTCTAAGGCGCATACCCTTGTCGTACAGGCGGGTTTGCCGTTCTTGGGCCTGCCGCAAATTCTCCTGGGTTAGTTGTGTGAGTGTGTGGAGTTTTGCGTGCAGGTCAATAACGTATTGAATTTCATTTTTGCTTGGTGAAAGTCCCTCCTCCCAATTTTCTCGCAGCACATCTAAAATGCCGCGCGGCTTACGCCCATATAATAATTCAAATGGGGAGAACCCCGTGGAGGCTTGGGGGACTTCTCGCACTGCAAAAAGCAAGGGTTCGAGCCATTTATCCCAGTTACGCATGTCCTCACTTACAAATTTCTTAATTATGTTTTTAAGGGTGCGATTAAACCGTTCCACTAAGCCGTCCGTTCGTGGGTGATAAACGCTGGTGCGGATCGGCTTAATACCTAATAACCCATACAGTTCCTTCAGTGTTCGTGACATAAACGAGATGCCTTGATCAGTCAGAATCTCTTTTGGGATTCCAACTCGGGAGATGACGTGGAAGAGTGCCTCCGCAATACTGCGTGCTGAGATATTGCGAAGAGGCACTGCTTCCGGGTATCGCGTTGCATAGTCCACCAGAACTAATATAAAGCGGTACCCTCATGTTGACCAATCTAATGGCCCGACGAGATCCATGCCAATTCTTTCGAACGGGGTCTCGATTAATGGTAGAGGGCGCAAAGGCGCTTTTGGAATGGCCGCTGGATTTACTAACTGGCATTCGCGGCATGCCGTACACCACCTACGGACATCGCCGCGAATCCCCGGCCAATAGAATCGGGCCATTATTCGGGCTAGTGTTTTATCCTGCCCTAAGTGTCCAGACATGGGATTAAAGTGAGCCACCTGGAATACCAATTCCCGGCGGCTCATCGGAATTAAAAGCTGCGTGACTTGCTCTTTAGTTTGAGTGTCCTGCGTCACTCGGTATAATCTATCCTTCATAATCGCGAAGTAGGGGAAGGACGGGGTGGCATTCGGCTGGAGCGTTTGACCATCGATTACTCTCACTTGGTCAAAAGCATGCCGCAGAGTCTCGTCTCGCGATTGCTCTAATGGGAAATCCGCGAGGGATTCCCCAAAAGAGAGAGGAGGAGCCGGCGGCTCCTCACTCTGGCGCGGAGATGACGTAGACGGCTCTGTGACAGCTGCTCCCGCCAAAGCAACACTGGGACCTCCCCCTGTCAAATGGCAGGACCCACTCTTGACTAAGTGTGTCATTAAACCCCGAAATCCCGGCCAATCAGTCCCCAAAATTAAAGAGTGGGTAAGGCGAGGATTAACCGCCGCCTTCACTATAAATTTTTCCCCTCTGAAAATAATGTGGACCGACACTAAAGGGTAGTTGTGAACATCCCCGTGCACACACAACACCTTCACCAATTGTGCTCCCCCCAATGCCTCGTCTTGCACCAGGTTTTGGTGGATTGAGGTCTGATTACAGCCCGAATCCACCAACGCCTGATATGTATCCCCTTGGATACTCACCGGTATGCGATACGCTCCGGCCCGATCGAGGGCGGCTCCTGGCGCGTTGGGGATCCGAACCACCACGCCCACCTCCATTATCGAGCACTGCTGTTGGAGGTGGCCCGGTTCCCCACAGCGCCAGCAAACCGGCCCGGGCTTCCTCTCTGCACTAGTGCTCTGGGGCTCACTCACCTGAGGGGGGGGAGAGACAGACACAGAAGGGAGACACGGAAGGGCACCGCAGGTGTGGCGGGCCGGCTGAGGTGCCGCCGGCCCCCGTCTCCGCGGTGGGGGAATGGGGCGAGGAGAAGACACAGGAGGAGGGGAGAGAGAGAGAGGAGAGAAGAGAAGAGGTCGTCTGCTGTCCTGCCGTCGGGACAGCCGCCAGATGATCCTCCGCCAGCTCAATTGCCTGATCCAGCAACGCCGGGCGGTGGCACTGGACCCACTCTGCGGTTCCCGCTGGTAGATGCGCGACGAACTGTTCCAGTACCACCTGGTCGATGAGTCCCTCGGCGTCGCAGCTGTCGGCCCTCAACCACTGCCAGCAGGCGTCCCGGAGTTGCTGGCCAAACGCGAACGGCCGGCCGACTTCCTCCAAGCGCAGAGCGCGGAAACGCTGATGATGTTGCTCCGGGGTGCGTCCCACCTGCTGGAGGACGGCCCGGCGAAGGTCCGCGTAGGCCAGCCGGCAGTCGGCGGGGAGCTGTAGTGCGGCCAGCTGCGCCTCTCCTGTTAGCAGGGGGAGGAGGCGCGCCGCGCACTGTTCCACCGGCCACCCCGAGGTCTCTGCTACCTGCTCAAAGAGCGTGAAGAATGCCTCGGGGTCGTCCTGCGGGCCCATCTTCGTGAGGGTGAGGGGGGAAGGGCCCACAGCGGTGGAGTTGGTGGACCCCGCCGACGCGAGGAGGTGCCGGAACGCCCGATGATCTTCCTGTTGCGCCAGCACCAGGGCCTCGAACCGTTGTTCTTGCTCCTTTCGGAGGGCGAGCAGCCCCTGGTGCTGGCTCTGTTGGGCCGTGGCGAGGGCGTGGATCAGGTCGGCGAAGGTGGAGGACTCCATGGGGCTGTTGTCTTCTGTGCTCATTTTCCCGGGTTTCAGCACCACTGTGGCAGTTCGTGTAAATGGGTGGAGCACAGAAGGACGGCAGGACAGAACTGAGAATACAAAAACTCTCTTTATTCAGCTTTTCAGCTGTAAATATACACACAGACACACGCACACACATCAGCTGTCTGGTTGTGGAGAGCCTCCCTCTGCTCTCACTCTCTCTCCTTAAGAAGGGCGCGGTCACTGGGAAGACACACAAACACATCAGTTAACAACAGGTGTAATGATTCTGCCACTTAACTTCCCCGACTCCGCCCTCCTGTCACAGACCGATGCTAGACCACGCCCCCGCTGCCACACACTGGTATCATGGCATGGAATAGTTTACCTACAGTTACTAAACTTCTAACATCTAGAGGGATCTTTAAAAGACAGGTAAACCAGATATTATGGAATAAGGTGGACATTCACTGTTAAATTGAATAGATTTTCAGCAGTTTGTGTTTTTTATTTATTTATTTGATTTTTGTTTTATGTGATGTCCTTCCCTCCTAATTATTTAATGTATGTCTTTTAAAGTCTGAGTTTGTCTGTCTATTGTCTATATGTTTCTGTGTAACACTAAGGACCATGCTGGAAATAAGTATTTTGCTTTTGCATGTTATCCTTTGGATTACTGTTTTAATGTGTTGATCCAGAAATAAATCAAATCAAAAATCAAATCAAATTTCATTGGTTGGGGTGGCTCCAGTGGACGTTTCTCTTAGTAGGTGTAATATTAATGATTGCCTTTTGTTCTCTGTTGGCCAGAAGACTTATTCTTTCTAAATGGAAAGACTCTCAGCCTCCAACATATGGACATTGGATTAGAGAGGTAATGTGTCATATCCATCTCGAAAAAATCAGATATACCGTTAGAGGATCTGTTGGGAAATTCTATTCTACCTGGCAACCATTCATATCCTTTGTTGAGAGTATGGCAGCTACCAACTTAACTGTGTAACGTGCTAACTGTGTACAACAGAAACGTGACCCTGGGAAATTGCTGTTAAGAATGAAGGAAAACTTGTTTGTAAATGTCTTAATTTTTACAAATGCGTATATATTTTGTATGCCTGGTTGTATTGATACCTGCTACTAGTCCGGTGGTTTGGGGGTGGGGCGGGAGGGTGTTGTGTTGTGTGGGTATGTGTGTTTAGGTTTCGTTTGTGTTGTTTGTACTATTATGTGTAATTGAAAAACAATAAAAAGACTCTGATCAAAAAATAAATCAGAAGTATGTTTGGAGAAAGGAAAACACTGCATTCCAGCATAAGAACCTTATCCCATCTGTGAAACACTGTGGTGGTAGTATCATGGTTTGGGCCTGTTTTGCTGCATCTGGGCCAGGATGGCTTGCCATTATTGATGGAACAATGAATTCTGAATTATACCAGCGAATTCTAAAGGAAAATGTCAGGACATCTGTTCATGAACTGAATCTCAAGAGAAGGTGGGCCATACAGCAAGACAATGACCCTAAGCACACAAGTCATTCTACCAAAGAATGGTTAAAGAAGAATAAAGTTAATGTTTTGGAATGGTCAAGTCAAAGTCCTGACCTTAATCCAATGGAAATGTTGTGGAAGGACCTGAAGCGAGCAGTTCATGTGAGGAAACCCACCAACATCCCAGAGTTGAAGCTGTTCTGTATGGGCTAAAATTCCTCCAAGCCGGTGTGCAGGCCTGATCAGCAGTTACCAGAAATGTTTAGTTGCAGTTATTGCTGCACAAGGGGGTCACACCAGATACTGAAAGCAAAGGTTCACATACTTTTGCCACTCACAGATCTGTAATATTGGATCATTTTCCTCAATAAATAAATGACCAAGTATAATATTTTTGTCTCATTTGTTTAACTGGGTTCTCTTTATCTACTTTTAGGACTTGTGTGAAAATCTGATGATGTTTTAGGTCATATTTCTGCAGAAATATAGAAAATTCTAAAGGGTTCACAAACTTTCAAGCACCACTGTACAACTGTGTGTCATCAGGATAACAGTGGAAACTAAAATCATTGTAGCAGTTCGTAGGAGGGGGAGGAGCACAGAAAGATGGCAGGCCAGAATAAAGTTCAATAACCTTCTTTATTTTGCTCTTTTCAGACACAACAATCACTCTCTCAGCCATGCATACACACACACACACACACACACACACATACAAGTCGTTTGGCTGGGGAGAGAGCTCCCTTCCTCTGCTCTCTCTCTCTTTATATAGGGCACGGTCACTGGGAAGACACACAAGCATAGGTTAATTGACATCAGGTGTAGTGATTCTGCCACTTACCTTCCCTGACCCCGCCCTCCGGTCACAGACTGGCACTTGACCACGCCCCCACTGGCACATACCCCCACCGCCCGACTCAAGCCGGGCAGCCGTCCGGCCTGCAGCCAACTCACCCCCCCCATGACGGGAGAGAAAGTCCGCCAAAACCATCTGTGCCCCCGGCCTGTGGATCACCTTGAAGTTAAAGGGTTGGAGTGCCAGATACCAACGGGTGATCCACACGTTGGCATCCTTCATGCGGTGGAGCCACTGGAGGGGCGCGTGGTCCGAACAGAGGGTGAAAGGGCGTCCCAGCAGGTAGTAGCGGAGGGCGAGGACCGCACACTTGATCACAAGGCACTCCTTTTCGATGGTGCTGTAGCGCCCCTTGTGTACTGTCAGCTTTCTGCTGATGTACTGCACTGGACGGTCCTCCCCCTCCACCTCCTGGGACAAAACGGCCCCCAGCCCTCTGTCCGACGCATCCGTCTGTAACATAAAAGGGAGAGAAAAGTCAGGGGAGTGTAACAGTGGCCCCCCCACACAGTGCAGCCTTCACCTCAGAGAAAGCCCACTGGTGTTGCTCCATCCACTGGACCGGATCTGGTGCCCCCTTTTTAGTGAGATCAGTCAGCGGGCTGGTGACGTACGAATAATTAGGTATAAACCTACGATAGTAGCCAGCCAGCCCCAGGAACTGTCTCACCCCCTTTTTTGTCTTGGGCCTCGGGCTGGCCGCAATTGCTGCTGTCTTGTTAATTTGGGGACGCACCTGCCCATTACCCAAGTGGAAGCCCAGATACCATACTTCCACCCACCCAATCGCACACTTCTTTGGGTTGGCTGTGAGACCCGCTCACCTCAGCAACCTAAGGACGGCCCTCAGGTATTGTAGGTGCCACGGCCAGTCATTACTATAAATAATGATGTCGTCGAGGTATGCTGCCGCATAGGTGGCATGGGGGCGGAGGACCCTGTCCATCAGCTGCTGAAACGTAGCAGGCACCCCAAACAGCCCAAAAGGAAGTGTGACAAACTGGTGTAAGCCGAATGGAGTGGAAAAGGCCATTTTTTTCTCGGGATAATGGAGTCAAGGGGATCTGCCAATAACCCTTTGTCAAATCCAGTGTTGAGTAAAAGAGAGCCATGCCTAGTCGATCGAGCAACTCATCAATATGAGGCATTGGGTACGCGTCAAATTTAGACACCGCGTTGACTTTTCTATAGTCTACACAGAACCGGACCGACTCGTCAGCCTTGGGTACCAAGACCACTGGGCTGCTCCAGTCACTGTGGGACTCCTCGACGATGCCCATTTCGAGCATAGCCTCGAGTTCTTCCCGAACCACTTTTTTCTTGTGTTCGGGTAGCCGGTAAGGGCGGTTGCGCACTACCACCCCCGGGGGCATCTCATTGTGGTGCTCTATGAAGTCAGTGCGGCCGGGCAGGGGTGAGAACACATTTGAAAACTCAGTCTGCAACTGGGCAGCCTCCGCGAGTTGGGTCGGGGAGAGGTGGTCTCCACAGGGGACCAGAGAGGTACGCGATGCCAATGCTCCCTTTTGAACCTCCAGCCCCAGCTCCGCCTTCTCCGGATCCACCGACACCAACACCACAGGGACCTCCTCGTTCCAGAGTTTGAGTAGATTGAGGTGGTAAATCTGTAGTGCCCCTCCCCTGTCCATTCGCCTCACCTCGTAGTCGACGTCTCCAACTCGCCGTGTGACCTCAAAGGGTCCTTGCCACTTGGCGATCAATTTGGAGCTCGACGTGGGCAACAGTACGAGTACTTTATCTCCCAGTGCGAACTCCCTAAGGCTCGTACCCCTGTCATACAGGCGAGTTTGTCATTCTTGGGCCTGCCGCAAATTCTCCTGAGTTAGGTGTGTGAGTGTGTGGAGTGTTGTGCACAGGTCAATAATGTATTGAATTTCGTTTTTACTTGGTGAAGGTCCCTCCTCCCAGTTTTCTCACAGCACATCTAGAATGCTGTGCGGCTTATGCCCATATAATAATTCGAATGGGGAGAACCCCATGGAGGCTTGGAGGACCTCTCGCACTGCAAATAACAAGGGTTCGAGCCATTTATCCCAATTACG
Source organism: Neoarius graeffei (assembly GCF_027579695.1). NCBI lineage: Eukaryota > Metazoa > Chordata > Actinopteri > Siluriformes > Ariidae > Neoarius > Neoarius graeffei. The sequence continues at coordinate 94,134,290 of NC_083577.1, forward strand.
TGCATCCTCACTTACAAATTTTATTATATTCTTGAGGGTGCAATTAAACCGTTCAACTAAACTGTCTGTTTGTGGGTGATACACGCTGGTGTGGATCAGCTTAATACCTAATAACCCATACAGTTCGTTCAGTGTACGTGACATAAACGAGGTGCCTTAGTCAGTCAGAATCTCTTTTGGGATTCCAACTCGAGAGATGACGTAGAAGAGAGCTTCTGCAATACTGTGTGCGGAGATATTGCGAAGAGGCACTGCTTCCAGGTATCGCGTTGCATAGTCCACCAGAACTAAAATAAAGCGGTACCCTCATGTTGACCGATCTAATGGCCCGACAAGATCCATCCCAATTCTTTCGAACAGGGTCTCGATTAATGGGAGAGGGCGCAAAGGCGCTTTTGGAATGGCCGCTGGATATACTAACTGGCATTCGCGGCACGCCGTACACCACCTACGGACATCGCCGCAAATCCCTGGCCAATAGAACCGGGCCATTATTCGGGCTAGTGTCTTATCCTGCCCCAAGTGTCCAGCCATGGTATTAAAGTGAGCTGCCTGGAATAACAATTCCCGGCGGCTCTTTGGAATCAAAAGCTGTGTGACTTGCTCTTTCGTCTGAGTGTCCTGCTTCACTCGGTATAACCTATCCTTCATAATAGAAAAATAGGGGAAGGACGGGGTGGCGTTTGGCTGAAGCGTTTGACCATCGATTACTTTCACTTGGTCAAACACATGCCGCAGAGTCTCGTCTCGCGACTGCTGTAATGGGAAATCCGCAAGGGATTCCCTGAGAGAGGGAGGAGGAGCCTGCGGCTCCTCACTCTGATGCAGAGATGAAGTAGACGGCTCTGTGACAGCTGCTCCCGCCAAAGCAACACCGGGACCTCCCCCTGCTAAACTACGGCAGGACCCACTCTTCACCAAATGACTCATTAACTCCCTGAATCCCGGCCAATCAGTCCCCAAAATTATCGAGTGGTTAAGGAGAGGATTAACCACCACCTTTACTCTAAATTTTTTCCCCTCGGAAAAAAATGTGGACCAACACTAAAGGGTAGCTGTGAACATCCCCGTGCACACACAACACCTTCACCAATTGTGCTCCCCCCAATGCCTCGTCTTGCACCAGGCTTTGGTGAATTGAGGTCTGATTACAGCCAGAGTCCACCAACACCTGATATGTATCCCCTTGGATACTCATGCAATACATATGCAATACACTCCGGCCCGATCAAGGGTGGCTCCTGGCGTGTTGGGGATCTGAACCACTGCGCCCACTTCCATTGCCGAGCACTGCTGTTGGAGGTGGCCCGGCTCCCTGCAGCGCCAGCAAACCGGCCCGGGCTTCCTCTCTGCACCGGCGCTCTGGGGCTCACTCACCTGAGGGGGGGAAGAGACAGACACAGAAGGGAAAAACGGGAGGGCACCGCAGGTGTGGCAAGCCAGCTGGGGTGGGGCCGGCCCCCACCTCCTTGGTGGGGGAACGGGGCGAGGACGAGACACAGGAGAGAGGGAGAGAGAGAGAGAGAGGAGAGGAGAGGAGAGAAGAGGATGTCTGCTGTCCTGCCGTTGGAACAGCAGACAAATGGCCTTCCGCCAACTCGATGGCCTGATCCAGCGATGCCGGGCAGTGGCACTGGACCCACTCTGTGGTTCCCTCTGGAAGGCGGCTGATGAACTGCTCCAGCACCACCTGATCGATGATTCCCTCGGCGTTGCGGTTGTCGGCCCTCAACCACTGCCAGCAGGCATTCCGGAGCTGCTGGCCAAACGCGAATGGCCGGCTGACTTCCTCCAGACGCAGAACACGGAAGCGCTGTCGCTGTTGTTCAGGGGTGTGCCCCACCCACTGGAGGACGGCCTGGCGAAGGTCCGCGTAGGCCAGCCGGCGGTCGGCGGGGAGCTGTAGTGCGGCCAGCTGCGCCTCGCCCGTTATCAGGGGGAGGAGGCACGCTGCGGGCTGTTCTACCAGCCAGCCCGAGGCCTCTGCTGCCTGCTCGAAGAGTGTGAGGAAGGCCTCGGGGTCATCATGCGGGCCCATCTTAGTTAGGGTGAGGGAAGAAGGGCCCGCGGTGGTGGAGATGGTAGACCCCACCGACGCAAGGAGGTGCCAGAACGCCTGTCGATCTTCCTGCTGCGCCAGCACCAGGGCCTCGAACCGGTGCTCTTGCTCCTTCCGGAGGGTGACTAGCACCTGGTGCTGGCTCTGCTGGGCCGTGGCGAGGGCGCGGCCCAGGTCTGTGAAGGGGGAGGACTCCATGGGGCTGTTCTTTTCCTGTGCTCGGCTCCCAGGTTTCAGCACCACTGTAGCAGTTCGTAGGAGGGGGAGGAGCACAGAAAGACAGCAGGCCAGAATAAAGTTCAATAACCTTCTTTATTTTCTCTTTTCAGATGCATCAATCACTCTCTCAGCCATGCATGCATGCATGCACACACACACACACACACACACACACACAAGTCATCTGGCTGGGGAGAGAGCTCCCTTCCTCTGCTCTCTCTCTCTTTATATAGGGCGTGGTCACTGGGAAGACACACAAACACAGGTTAATTGACATCAGGTGTAGTGATTCTGCCACTTACCTTCCCTGACTCCGCCCTCCAGTCACAGACCGGCGCTTGATCATGCCCCCGCTGCCACACTCATGCTTACGAATAATATCACCCAGAGGTAACATATACAAAGAAAAAAGCAGTGGGCCTAAGACAGAACCTTGTGGAACACCAAACTTTACCTCAGTATGTCTAGAAAAATCACCTTTTACGTCAACATACTGATAACGATCAGTTAAATAAAACATGAGCCAGGAGAGGGCTGTTCCCTTAACTCCCACAACATTTTCTAGTCTATCCAGAAGGATGGACTGATCAGTGGTGTCAGATGCTGCACGAAGGTCAAGCAACACAAGCAGCGAGACACAGCCCTGATCAGATGCCAACAGGAGGTCATTCACTACTTTAACCAGTGCTGTCTCTGTGCTATGATGAGGTCTAAATCCTGACTGATACATTTCATGGATGTTATTCCTATGTAAATATGAGCATAACTGCTATGCCACAGCTTTTTCAAAGATCTTGGAGATAAAGGGGAGGTTTGATATTGGCCGATAATTGGACAGCTGACAGGGGTCAAGGTCAGGTTTTTTTAATCAGGGGTTTGATAACTGCTAGTTTAAAGGATTTGGGTACATAGCCAATTCTAAGAGAAGAATTTATTATTTTTAGAAGCAGTTCAATTGCTTCTGGTATTATCTATTTGAAGAGACATGTAGGTAAGGGATCTGGTACACAAGTTGAGGATTTTGATGCAGAGATTAATGAAATTAGTTTGATTTTTCTAAGTGGAGTAAAACATTGTAATTGCTGATCTGATACAGTTATATTGTTAACTACTTCTGCTCCTCCTACTCAAGTGAGTAGGACGCTTCTTTGCTTTGCTCCTGCTTTGCTCCTGCTTGATCTTTATTTTACTTTAATTTCTCATTTAATTTCCACTACTTTTTCATTTTATTTTTCATCTTTATAAGCTTTTAATTTTAATTTAATTTCCACTATTTCTTCATTTTATTTTTCATCTTTATATGATAAGTTAGCTTTTAAAACAAAATGCCAGGGGACAAAAAATCCAGGAGATCCTGCAGAAAATGCACAGAACTAGAACAGAGGATTTCTATCCTGGAATCAAAGATTGATGCTCTGCCAAAGACTGACGAATGAAGAGCAATATCTCAGGAAAGGAGTACAGAAACAGTGGCTGAGAATGCAGAGACTGTACCCTGACAAGTCGATGACATTGCAGATCGAGTGGATGAATTAATCGATCTAACAGGGCAAAATGTGAGTACAGATGAAAATAAAAACAGAAGACTTATTACCTCAACACCAGCTTGTTCTGATACTGTGCGACCCATGCTCCACAGCCATGCTATCAGAAATATAGCTAGGTCTACAAATTACAATAGGATTTACAATCCTATGGAAAATCCACAGCCCATAAGGCTTCAGAACAAATTTGAATGCCTCAGGGATGTGGAAGTGGAATTTTCAGGCGGACAAACACATCGAACACATCACAACCGAAGAGCTGTGGGAAGAGGCAAAAAGCAGCTCAAAACACCACCTGATCCCACAACCCTTGTTCTTGGTGATTCCACTGTAAGACATTTAAAAGGACATGGAATGATTATTTGCTGCCTTCCAAATGCATCCATCTCTGACACCAAAGACAGCATTTTGAAACTCATGTCCGAGCATAAAACTATCAAACGTATTGTTGTGCATGTGGGAGCAAACGATGTTTTCAGAGAACAGCTGTTTGTCCAAGAGGACTTCAAAAAACTCTTTTCTCATCTCTATAAGACCGGAATACAATCTTTTATCAGTGGCCCACTTCCTGCAAGGGGAAGTTTTGCATTTAGTCGACTTTTCAGTCTTAACACCTGGCTTGGAAAAACTTGTTTTTCATCTGGTATGAACTTTATTGACAATTTTAACCTTTTCTGGAATCGCAGAGAATTTTTCAAGCCAAACAGCACTGAACTTAACTGGATTGGGACCAAAGCTTTAGCAGATCATTATAGACTTGCAATTTTCTCTCAGTCAACACTGAAGAGAACAGTTGATAAGATGTCGCAGACTGACCTAGTTATAAACATAAACAATTCCTCTGCAATGCCAAAACAATCATCTATGCAAGTCTTCACCAAGGACACACAGCCATCTGGAGCAGACTGCCAAGAACCATCTGGAGCAGACTGCCAAGAACCATCTGGGGCAGACTGCCAAGGACAACAACAATCACACGGAGAATGTGAGCATGCGATTTTATCATGCAGTTCCATCCAGATTAAGGACCTGACTAAAGATAACCATGTCAAGGTTGCTTCGTCCACTTCTCGACCCCATGCAACTATCACAGAGACAATCAGTGAGACAGTCACCACAGAGACAGTCATGGAGACACTTACAAAGGCCTCACCAAAGTCTCACTCTTCTGATTTTATCGTACCATCTCCATCTCCCCCTTGCATGGATTTCCCAAATAGTATGCAAAGACTGATGCAAATGGCTACACTCTCTTTTTCCAGCCCAAATCTGTCGCGACAAGCTGTGTACCCAGTTCATCAAAAAATCAACCAACAGACTGAACTGTGGCGGCACGGTGGTGTAGTGGTTAGCGCTGTCGCCTCACAGCAAGAAGGTCCTTGGTTCGAGCCCCAGGGCTGGCGAGGGCCTTTCTGTGTGGAGTTTGCATGTTCTCCCCATGTCCGCGTGGGTTTCCTCCGGGTGCTCCGGTTTCCCCCACAGTCCAAAGACATGCAGGTTAGGTTAACTGGTGACTCTAAATTGACCGTAGGTGTGAGTGTGAATGGTTGTCTGTGTCTAATGGCCCTTTTCCACTACCCTTTTTCAGCTCACTTCAGCCCGACGCGACTCACGTTTCGACTACCAAAAAACAGCACGACTCAGCTCGCTTCAGCCCTGCTTAGCCCCTAAAACTCGCACCGTTTTGGAGTGGGGCTGAAGCTAGCCAAACCGTGCCAAGTGAGGCTGGGGGCGTGAGCAGACACTCCCCTGTGCACTGATTGGTGAGGAGAAGTGTCCTCACATGCCCACACACGCCCCGCGAGCACGCTGGGATATGTAAACACCGTAAACCCGGAAGAAGAAGAATTACGAATTACGAGAATTTCTGGAGCCTTATGCGCCTCGCCTCATCTATACGCTCTTGCCAGTATCTGTTGGCGTTGTCGGTGACAACAAGCCACAGCACCAAGACCAGCAACACTAACGACTCCATGTCCTCCATGTTTATTGTTTACTATTCGGGTCGTGAGACTACCGCTTAAAAGATCACTGATGTCACTGTTTGCGCTGCTTAATGACATCACGTGACGTCCACCCACTTTCGCTAACTCCACCCAATGTGTCCACCCACTTCCAGCCAGCACGGTTCAGCGCGGTTGTAGTCGAAATGCAACTCCAACAGCCCCGCTCAGCTCGACTCAGCACGGCACGGCTCAGCCCGACTCAGCCGCGTTGGTAGTGGAAAAGTGGCATATGTGTCAGCCCTGTGATGACCTGGCGACTTGTCCAGGGTGTACCCCGCCTTTCGCCCGTAGTCAGCTGGGATAGGCTCCAGCTTGCCTGCGACCCTGTAGAAGCATAAAGCGGCTAGAGATAATGAGATGAGATGAGACTGAACTGTGTTTGCCCAGGACTTTCAGCTGGCTACCAATCTTTTTCACCATCTAAAAGATACATGACATCTCCAATCCTCTCAATCTCAAACAAAATGGAACATAAAGAAAGTCTAGTATGATGTGCTGGGGGTCCCTGCATTGGGTGTAGTTTTGAAAACAAGCTGGGACCCAGTATGCCTATGCCATTCTCTATTCCTGTGTTGATAAGAAATAGAAAACATAGAGCATATTTAACCCAGGGGGTAAACCAGTCTAGTCTCCTTACTGTTTCAAAACAACATCAGAGTGCCCAAGTGGATATTACTTCTAGACTTTCTGTAAAGCTAGCTTTTCTGAACGTTAGATCACTTTCAAACAAGTCATTTTTAATTAGTGATCTTATCTGCAAACATAATCTTGATTTTTTGCTTCTAACTGAAACTTGGCTGGATCAAGCAAATAGTGCTACCACCCTTATTGAAGCAACTCCCCCAAATTTTAATTTTATGAATGTTACCCGACAGGGGAAAGGTGGAGGGATTGCAAATATATTCAAATTCTCTTTTCAATGTAAACAATCCTCACTTGGTGATTTTACATCCTTTGAACACTTATGTGCAATTGTTACATGCTCTCATAACATATTATTATTAACTATTTATAGGCCTCTGAGACATTCAGCCAAAGTTTTTCTGGAAGAGTTTGGTGAACTGTTGTCAGTCATTTGCTTAGAGTTTGACTGTCTTATTATATCTGGGGATTTTAACTTGCATGTAGATAATCCTGAAAACACCTATGCCAATGAACTACTTGCACTTATTGACAACTTCAACCTTGTACAACATGTACAGGGGCCGACCCACTCTCGTGGTCATACCCTTGACCTCGTCATCACAAAGGGTCTTACTGTTTCTACTACTGTTGTTGACCTGGCCTTATCTGATCATTTCTGTGTTTTCTCTGATGTTTCTATGTCTCCTCACATTCAGAACAGCTCAATGACTATGGGTAGGAGAGTCATAAATGACAACACGTGTTCTCTTTGAGCAAGCTCTCTCTCGGATCTCAACCAAAATGTCAGACTCTGTAGATGATTTACTGGAAATTTTTAATTTAAATATGATCCAAATTATGGATGATATTGCTCCATTCAAAATCAAAAGAGTCAATGATAAGCAGAAAGCACCATGGAAGCAATACCCAGCTGTTAAACTGTTAAAGAGAGAATGTAGAAAGACTGAAAGAAAATGGCGCAAAACTAAACTTCACATCCATTATCAAATCCATAAAGAGATGCTTTGTAAATATAATTATGAAATTCATAAAGCAAGACAGTCTTTCTTCTCCAACATCATCAACAGGAATATGAACAATGCCCGTGTGCTATTTTCAACAGTAGAGAAGCTAACAAATCCCCCACCACAATTAGCACCTGAACTTCTCTCAGTTAATAAATGCAATGAGTTTTGTTACGTTTTGTTACTACCACTAGGGGGCCCCCAGTACCTTTTTGTATGGTTGCTGCACCTAATTGTTTTACAGGTGGTTGGTGTAGAGCCAATGATGTCTCCTCTATAAATGCTAGGGTGGGAGCCTGAACACGCTCTCTCTCTCCCTCCCTCCCTCCCTCGGGGGCTGGCTCCATGCCTATCTGATGCCTGCTTGTCTGTCCTTTGTGGTTGGTTTCCCCTTTTGTATGTACTTTAATTCTTTGTTGGTTCTTCCTTGGTTTGTTCTGTTATTATTTTACAATAAAATACCCCTAGACTTAAATGAGCCCTGTGACTTTTGTCATAGATGTTACACTGCTACATCTGTTTAACATTTGGGGGCTCGTCTGTTTTTGCACCCTTTTGACCTTTTTTGATAGTTTTTGTATTGAGAGAAGTGGGTTGCAAGTTTGCGACTTTTGGTGAGCATTTTTGTTCGGCTGTGAGTGATTTCTGCTGTACCGTGAATAGGAAGCCGCCGGGTGGACACAGAGTCCACCACTTTTTTTTATTTTAGTTATTTGTTTTTGGTGGCAGCCCTTAGTCGGCCTGCTTCAGGGGCGTGGCATCATCCTTGAGTTTGCGGTTAAACTACGCCTTTTAGGGGAACCACTGAAGACTAGTGGTAAGGTTTAGTTCAGGTTAGTTTTTTTTTTTTTACAGGTAAGTGTTCAGGTTGCAGTACAGTGCAAATTATTCCGGTTGTGTGCTCTGTCGCTTTGGTGTTTTGTGTGGGTTTTTTTTTCCCCATGCTACTGGTGGTTAGGGGTTCTGGTTAGACTTTGGTGCTGCTTTAGTGGGTGTTTTGCCCTTTTGGTCTGTCTAGCCTTGTGTCCTCCTGTTGGTTGAGTGGTGGACCACCCTTTTGTGTGTGGGGAATTTTAGTGACTACTTTGTTTGTAGTTTTTTTTTGTTGTTGTTGCACATTGCAGCAGGTGCTTTTTTTTTTTTGGTGTGTGTGTGTGTGTGTACCTTTTGGAATTGACACCATGATGTCTGCGGCACAAGGTTTTGCCGATAATCCGACGTTGGAGGCTTTTCATAGTCTCACGAAAGATCAATTGATTGAAGTGGCTGGGTTATTTGACATTCAACTCCGCGCTTCTGAGAAGCGGTTGAAGACCTCAATCAAGAGTGTAGTCCATCCCTTTTTGATTGAGAAAGGAATCTTGCCTAACGTTGATCTAATGGAGACAATCCGGTTGAAAGAGCTCTCCATTAGAGAGAAGGAATTAGATAATCGGCGGGAGGAGTTAAAATTGAGACAAACTGAAAATCAGTTGCAGCTAAAAGCACTAGAAAACGAGGCTGCTCAGGGAGGTGTTGATTTGGCGTCAGTGCCATTTGATGTCACGAAATGCATCAAATTGGTACCTCCCTTTGCAGAAAAGGACGTGGATAATTTTTTTCTGCACTTTGAGAAGGTTGCTCACACCTTGAATTGGCCAAGGGAAGTGTGGCCTCTGTTAGTTCAATCTGTATTGACAGGACATGCCCAACAAATATTCGTTTCGTTGTCTCACCGGGAAAGTGCAGATTATGATGTGGTTAAAGCCGCAATTCTGCGGGGTTACCAGTTAGTACCTGAAGCTTATAGGCAGCACTTCTGGTGCTCAAAAAAGGTAGACAGTCAGACCTATATGGAATTCGCTCATGAGAAAGAAATACTGTTCGATCGTTGGTGCACAGCTAGTGAGGTGCACAGTAAAGCGCAACTGTGTGAACTGGTGCTGATCGAGGAGTTTAAGAATTGCCTCTCTCCTTCTGTTGCCACCTTTCTCCATGAAGTCAGGTAAATACATTACATCAAGCCGCAGTTCTGGCTGACGAGTATGTGCTGACACATCGCGTGACTTTTAAGAACAAACATCGTCCTGACTCGGCTAAAACTTTGTGTTGGGTTCGCCCAGAAAGAGACCCTGGATTCCTTCGTGAATGCCTTCCCTTCGGGCCCGAGGACGAGTCGCTCAGAAACGGACAGGAGAACACGTGTGGGTTGTTCACATGCCAGTTTATTCGCTCGCTTCGTCAGAATGAAAACATTTGTGGGAATGTCTTATAGTGTTGCTATGTTTATGTTTTGTCTTCGTGTGTGTGTGTAATGGGTGTGTGTCTATGTAGAAGCGTGTAATGATCTTGAATCAATCATAATATAATAACATTTTTGCTGACAGTAAGGTACAGATAGATATCAGAGTTTTGGCTTATAATTAATATTATGTCTGATTCTTGGAATAGTGTGGAATGTTAAACATAGATACTGTAGAAGGTCAAAGGCACACAAAGTTTGCACAGAAAGGATCATCTGAATAATTCTTAATAATTAACATGAATAATTCTTAACACATGAATGTGTGGTCAGTCAGTAAATTACATCTTGATTATCTTGATTCCATCAACATAAGTAAAATAACAAATTACAGTATGCTCTTAATAATGCTAAAATAAGGAATGTTATAAGAGAATAAACATAAAAAAATAAGAACAACTTAACCACAAGAACAATGAATATGTCTGAAAGAGAGAGAACAATTAAACCACTAACAGGATTAAACTTATAACTAAATTAGGTTAATGCTCTTAAACTAAAAATCCTTAGAATCATAAGATCTTAATTATAATTATGAAACTAATCTAGAACTATGAAACTAACATTAATCACGGAATGCATTCATTAATTACGGGATCTATAAAACTAACATTAATCATTACCATAGTATATTTCCATATATTTCAGTATATTTCATAGCCTTTATGAAGCCATGACCTAAGATTCAACTGAATGAATAAGCATGATCATGAACTTTAATTCTACTATTTCAAAGTGGGTATGAGTCGATCTGACACTAAAACAGACCTTCAGACACTTCTCTGTTCAAAATACACATTCATAAACAAAATGTTCCCAAACAATGTCCAGCCGGACCTAAGGTCATTTCAAACTAAATTTTAACACAGAATAAGCTAAGAATTACTATTTCACTAAACTTACATATACCTACATATATCCTGATTTAACCTACTGATTCTGATTCATATTCTGATCATAATCTACATATAACTAGACAGGGACACTCTAACGAGTGCAAACCCCGCCTTTTCCCTATTAAAATACATTGGGCAAAAATTTCGAAGTTCTGCCATGACCTTGACCTTTGACCTCCAAAATTTAATGGTTTCCTTCCTGGGTGATTGGCAACACATGTACAAAATTTGGTCCAAATCGATCCATTGGTTCTTGAGATATCTTGCAGACACACAGACAGACAGACAGACAGATACACACACACACACACACACACAGACTGACGCAGGTGAAAATAATAACCCCTCCAACTACTGTCGGCGGGGTTAATAAATTTTGACCCAACAATCCCCCCCCTTTAATACTAATCACAGTATTAACTTTAGATTTTAATTAGATTAGTGTTACACCCTAGCAGGATAATATACATTATTCTCTCTATGCAGAGGTTTGCGGGTAAGACTATTAATCATCTTATGCATTCTGTCCATCAAGCATCTCAAAATGCAAGGTCCCAGGAAAATAAAAGAACAATCACCACTACAGGGATGCACATAGAAAAAATAGCAAACCAATTAGACCAATTACCAAACAGTCCAGAAAACCACACCCACCCTGCCGTATCCCCATGTTCATCATGTTCTAGTTGTTGAGCAATCTGTCTCATTTGATGTACGGCTGCACCTATTTCACCATCCGGGTTATCATTAGTAGGAATAAAAGTGCAACAGCTGTCTCCGATCATAGCACAAACACCCCCCTTTTCTGCTAACAAAATATCAAGGGCCATACGATTTTGAGTAGTCATTAGACGCAGGGAGGTTAATTCTGTTCTAATACCATCGACGGCTTTAATGGTTTCATTAACAAAGCTGGCCAAGCGATAATGTGTTAATTCTACATTCTTCCATAGATCAGCTACACCAAAATGAGGAAACATTGATGTCCAAAACCTGTGCCACCTAGTAGTAAGATGATGTTCTAGGGGTGGAAAATTATGGATGACATCTCATTTTGGGCGATGAGCAGAGAAAGGATGGATAGCAGTGATAGCGTTTTTGAGTTGTATGGGAGCGCAAATGTCTGACCAGTTGGTGGGAAACGAAACAAGGAGATTACTATTACCGCAGTACCAGTACCAGTTTAATGCCAATTTAACACCAGGATAATTATTAGGGTGTGGTGGAACGCAATTAGGATGAGCCCTACATGTATTCTTGATATATCCGATACTGTTGAGTGTACAATCAGTTAGCGGAGGGTTACATTGACATGAATTCAGGATCCAGCGAGGACATGGAGAGGTGACGAAGTTCTGATCATATATCTGCTTACATTGAGACTTAGGAATGTGTCCTAAATAAATGTTACTTTTTTGAGAGTAATTCCTTCTGAAACAATGAGGGAAAGTGAAATTAGAAGGCATATCTACTTTTAGAGTAGTGAGAATAGAATCTTGTAATATAATGTCGGGGGTATTTGTGCCATGTACTGAAGAAGTCTGGTTTAACTTTGCTACCACAGAAGGGTGAAGAGAGTAATTACAGAAAGGGCCCCAAAATTTAGAAGGTTGGCCTTTTGGCCCCCAAGCATAATATAAAGCTTCAGAGCATAACGGCAAAGGTGGGCGTGTAATAATAGTGGAGGATGGCATCAAATGACATACATAACAACTTTCATTTGTGTGAGCCCATGCAGTCCAGTTAGCAAATTGCCAGAAGATGTTGTCTCGAGGTCCAGCTCCAGCGGGTAACCCTGCTCCGAGCAATAGGAGAATAGTCACGAAGGCTCGGGCGGGTAACCCTGCCCCGAGCAGAGATGAAGCAGCCACGAAGGCTCGGGCGGGTAACCCTGCCCCGAGCAAGGAAGTGATCCTGAAGGCTCGGGCGGGTAGTCCTGCCCCGAGCAGTGATGTCACGAGACCCACGATGTGGACCATCATGGTTGTAGTGAGGTGGTTCGGTTCCACGGTTCCAAACGGTTCAGATTCCAGATTGGGCGCAAGATCTCTTCCCCCTTTTGTTCACAACGTCTCACAGGCAGTAACGGATTCTCAGTCAGCCGGGCGGCACAACTCAGTCAGTCAGGTCAAATCTATATAGAACACAAAGAGAGGAAGAGAGAAAGAGAGAGAGAGAGAGACAGAGAGAGAGACTGGATGGGGACACAAAAAGCGTTAATAGCAACTGATTATTGGAACACAACTTTGTTATGGAGCCTTCTTCAGTCGGGTGGCATGAATCCACTGTGGAAAAAGGTCAGTTAAGACAGCAGTACGAGTAATGGTGACTATTTCTGCAGGCTCACTATATCGAGGTTTTCCCAATTGTCCAAATCGTTTAAAAAATTGCACCAGCACTTTGTCTCCCACTTGGAAGGGGTGTGTGTTTGCCGATGGTGGAAGTGATATTGTACTATTGACCTTAGTACAAATTTCATACAATTTATCGATAAGGGCTGCAGAATACTCATCCATATGTGTCTTCAAATCAGAGGTACCCAGAGCCAGAGTCCCTTTTCTCCAGGGGACAGGGAACGGTCGCCCAAAAATGATCTCGTAGGGGGAATAGCCGCCGAGACTAGGCTTCGATGTCATGCGAATTTCAGCCAGTGTGGCTGGCAATAGGTCTACCCAATTTCTGGAACCTGTGGTCTGCATAGCCTTAGTTAGTTTGTCTTTCAATGTTCGATTAGTACGCTCTACGATACCAGAAGATTGAGGATGGTATGGAATGTGAAAGCGCCAGTTTAGTGAAAGATACTTACACAGATCTTGTGTGACCTTTGAGGCGAAAGGGGTACCTTTGTCTGAGTCTATGGCATCTGGAACCCCATAACAAGGTATTATTTCTTTTGCCAGCGTACGAGTCACTACCTTTGCATTCTCTCTAGAACACGGAAAGGCTTCTACCCATTTAGAAAATTTGTCCACAATCACCAGGAGATATTTAAACGGCCCACAGGGAGGCATGTGTGTGAAGTCGATTTGCCATTCTAAGAATGGAGATGTCGGTATGGGTAAACACTCGTGTTTCGCGACTGCTTTGGAGTGATTGTTCTGTGTGCAGATGAGGCATCTCTCGAGAATTGAATCCACCAAACTGTTTAGATTAGCTATACAGAAAAGTTTGTTCATGTCCCCCTTTACCCCCCTTCGTGCATGGTGTGTTACGCCATGAAATTCACGCACAAGGAAGGGAAGGCAATGTGATGGAAGACAAAGGCGGCCATCTTGGCTGTACCATAGGCCATCAGAGGCGACATAAGCATCTTGTAGCTGCCAAAAGGCAGAATCATTTGGAGAAGCTGAAGCCTGTAAAGAGATAAGGTCTAAATCTGGGATCAGACTACTAGCAAGACAAGATGTATTACATGATGAAGAGCCTAGACCAGGAGACATGACACCAGAAGCAGCAGCAAATTTTGCCATACGATCAGCAAGAGAGTTACCCATGCGTTCAGAGGTGTTTCCTGAGGCATGCGCTTTAGTCTTGACTATAGCGAGTGACCTAGGGAGATGACAAGAATCAATAAGGTTTTGTACTAAAGTTGAGTGTGAAATGGGCTTCCCATCTGCGGCGTGGAAGCCCCGTGACTGCCAAATCTTCCCAAAATCATGAGCCACCCCAAAGGCATAACGAGAGTCTGTGTAGATTGTGACGTCCTTGCCCTGAAACAAAATACAGGCATGCATTAGTGCATATAATTCGGCTGCCTGAGCGGAAGAGAACGGGAGAGCATAGGCCTCGTGTACAATGTCAGGCAGGGAACACACAGAATAGCCACAGAGGAAAACATTATCTGAAGGTTTAGAACAAGAGCCATCAACAAAGATTACTTCCCCCGTCTCCAGAGGGCTGGAGGAAAGATCAGGCCTGATACTGGTAGTATGCAAGATTTCAGATAGACAATCATGATCAGTGTCCTCTAAGGTGTCGTCCTGAGAGTTAAGAAGGCGTGCGAGAGCGTGACCTACAGTATTAGAGGATGCGGCTCGAATTTCAAGATTGTCAGTAGAAAAGAGAATGGTTTCATATCCGGAGCGTCGCTGCGCAGTCATATGTTGAGTCTGTAAATCTCATCTCTCTCATATGTTGAGTTGCAATCTGATTTGGTCACTGGTACTGTTGCTGTGGGGGTTCGTAAACTCATATGTTGAGTCTGTTCATCTCATCTCTCATCTCATTATCTCTAGCCGCTTTATCCTTCTACAGGGTCGCAGGCAAGCTGGAGCCTATCCCAGCTGACTACGGGCGAAAGGCGGGGTACACCCTGGACAAGTTGCCAGGTCATCACAGGGCTGACACAGACACAGACAACCATTCACACTCACATTCACACCTACGGTCAATTTAGAGTCACCAGTTAACCTAACCTGCATGTCTTTGGACTGTGGGGGAAACCGGAGCACCCGGAGGAAACCCACGCGGACACGGGGAGAACATGCAAACTCCACACAGAAAGGCCCTCGCCGGCCCCGGGGCTCGAACCCAGGACCTTCTTGCTGTGAGGCGACAGCGCTAACCACTACACCACCGTGCCGCCCCTGATCATAATCTACATATAATAAATTTTGACCCAACACTTTGCCTGGTGGTGAACAAACCTGTCATTATTGTAAGAGGCCCGGTCATTTGGTGGCTGACTGTGCAGTGTTAAAGAAGAAGCACGGAAAGTTGGACACCAAGAGTGTGGGGTTAATTAAAGTTTGTCCTTCCTCCTCTGTTTTGCAAGCTGTGTCTGGGTTGAAAACTGGCTATGAACCCTTTCTAAGTGATGGCTATGTGTGTCTGGCTGGTGATCAAAATCGTGTGCCAGTGCGTATCTTGTGTGATACTGGAGCTGCACTGTCATTTATCTTGGGGGGAATCTTGCCTTTGTCTGAAAATACGAAGACTGGGACTAGTGTCCTTGTGCGTGGCTTTGAAATGGGGTCGGTGACCGTTCCACTTCACCAAATTGAGTTGCAATCTGATTTGGTCACTGGTACTGTTGCTGTGGGGGTTCGTGGCTCACTGCCTATTCCGGGAGTAACTTTTATTCTTGGGAATGATATCGCATTTGGTAATGTGTGGGCCAAACCGAATTCAAATGTGCTGCCCGAGGTTTCTGTCCCTGATCCATCTGTTGTCCACGAGTGTGTGCGGGAGCATTCCGAAGTGTTTCCCGCCTGTGCCGTCACTCGTGCTAAGACGAAGCGCACAGCTTCTGAGGAGCGTAAGCACTCACTGTCCTCCTCTGCTGTTGATGCGCCCGATTTGTCTGATTCGTTCTTTGCTAATCTTGATGATTTAGGTAGTATTGTTCCTTCGTCTGCTACTTCTGTGCCGTTGGCAAAAGTTGAAAGCACACTGAACTTGTCTCATGAAAATTTGATTTCTGCTCAGAAATCTGACTCAACGCTTGCTCCATTGTTGCAGCTTGTGTCAGATGTTGACATAGAAAAAGAACCGCAGTGTTTATTTTTCAGAGACGGAGTGTTGATGAGGAAGTGGAGACCTCCTCATGCTCCAAACCTGGGGAAGGAGTGCATCCAAATTGTGTTGCCTGAGATGTATAGAGGTAAGGTTTTAAGTATAGCTCATGATTGTTTGGCTGGACACTTGGGGATGGCAAAGACATTAAATCGTATTACTCAACATTTTTTCTGGCCTAGTGTTAGGAGAGATGTTCGTTTTTGCAAGACGTGCCACGTTTGCCAGTTAGCTGGCAAACCAAATCAAACCATTCCACCTGCACCATTGTATCCTATCCCTGTGTTAGGCCAGCCATTCGATACAGTCATCGTTGATATTGTTGGTCCACTTGACCGTGCAAAAGGTGGGTACCAGTATCTGTTCACAATGATGTGCGCAGCAACTCGTATCCCAGAGGCGATCCCTCTGCGTACTATCACCACCAAGGCTGTACTTAAGGAGCTGTTAAAATTTTTTTTTGCTGTTTGGTCTACCCAAGGTTGTGCAGACCGACCGTGGGTCTAATTTTACCTCTCGTCTCTTTGCCCGCATGTTACAACAGTTGCGCATCCAGCACAACATTTCCAGTGCTTTTCACCCTGAGAGTCAGGGGGCACTGGAACGTTTCCACCAGACTTTGAAGAGTATGTTACAGAAGTATTGTTTAGAGACTGGTGGGGATTGGGCTGATGCTATTCCCTGGTTGTTGTTTGCATGTAGGGAAGCTGTCCAGGAGTCTTTGGGATTTAGTCCGGCTGATCTGGTTTTTGCGCACTCACCACGAGGTCCGTTGGCTGTCCTGAAACACCAGTGTTTTAGTGATGACCCCACTAAGAACATACTTTCTCATGTATCTGACTTTCGTGATCATTTACATCGGGCATGGGAGTTTGCTCGTGAACATCTAAAACACTCAATGTAAAATGAAGCAGTGGTATGACCGTAAGGCTGTCGATCGTCACTTTGTAGTGGGTGACAAAGTGCTGATGTTGCTACCTGTTTCTGGGTCTGCTTTGCAGGCTCGATTTAGCGGCCCATATGAAGTTTTGGAAAGAGTGTCTGATCGGGACTGTGATTGCGACTCCAGATCGTAGGCATCAGAAGCGCTTATGTCACGTGAATATGTTGAAGCCGTTTTATGAGCGTGACTCCTCTGCTCTTCCTCTTGTGCCACCTGACCCGCAACCGACTGCTGAACCGGCGCTGTCCAGTGGTGCGGTGCTGATCTCTGCGGTGGAAGAGGGGGACGATGACGTTGGGAGTAGCCCGTGTCATGCAGTGGTAGAGGGGCGCTTGAACAATTCTGCTATGATTTCTGTGCTTGACTCTCACCTTCCTCATCTATCTCCGTCACAGACATAGTGGAAATAGTCAACCAGTTCCCTGAGCTCTTTGGCGATGTACCAAAACAAACGTGAGTTCTCGAGCATGATATTGATGTTGGCGCTGCAGTTCCCATCAAGCAGCATCCATACCGCGTTAATCCTGCAAAGAGGGGGATTTTGAGGAAGGAGGTGGAGTACATGTTGGCGAATGGCATTGCTGAGCCTAGTTCGAGTCCCTGGAGTTCTCCTTGTCTTCTTGTAGCTAAACCTGATCACACGTTCCATTTTTGTACTGATTACCGCCGTGTCAATGCAGTCACGGTACCTGACTGTTATCCTCTTCCGAGGCTTGATGACTGCATTGACAGGGTGGGGTCAGCTGTGTTTGTGAGCAAATTTGATCTGCTCAAAGGTTACTGGCAAATTCCGTTGACAGCCAGAGCCAAGGAAATTTCTGCCTTTGTAACACCGGACGATTTTCTGTCTTATCGCGTAATGGCGTTCGGCATGCTTAACGCTCCCGTGAGTTTTCAGAGACTGATCAATACAGTGTTGTCGGGTATGTCTAATTGTGAGGCCTATCTTGATGTGTTGCACAGTCCTGATTGGTCCAGTCACCTTGTCCAAATTCGAGAACTGTTTCAGCATCTCTCGTCTGCAAATTTGACCATCAATTTGGCAAAATGCGAATTTGGAAAGGCTACTGTTGCGTATCTTGGCCGCTTGGGGGGAGGGGGTAAGGTGTGTCCATTGGATGCAAAAATCTCTGACATCTGCAATTTTCCTGCCCCTGCTGATCGCCGCGAGCTCCGCAGATTTCTTGGCATGGCGGGCTACTATCGTGCGTTTTGCAAGAACTTCTCTGCAGTAGTAGCCCCGTTAACTGATTTGTTAAGTTCGAAGGTCCCATATGCCTGGTCGGAACAATGCAGTAGGGCTTTTGAAAATCTGAAGTTGCTTTTGGTTGCGGTTCCAGTTTTGAGTGTGCCTGATTTTTCAAAGCCCTTCTCCCTTGCTGTCGATGCATGTGACTATGGTGCTGGAGCTGTCCTCCTCCAGCTCGGTGCTGATGACGTTGAACATCCTGTCTCTTATTTCTCTAAGAAATTTAGCCTTCTGCAGCGGTCGTATTCGACCATAGAGAAGGAGACACTAGCCCTGGTCCTTGCTGTACAACACTTTGAGGTTTATTTGGGTGCCTCAAAGAACATCATCATCTATACCGACCATGACCTGTTGAAGTTCATCTGGCGCATGCATAATTCAAATCAACGGCTCATGCTGTGGTGTTTGAGCTTGCAACCTTTCAACTTGCAGGTTAAAGACATTCGGGGTACGGACAACGTTATAGCAGATGCTTTGTCCAGAGTGCCTTAGTGGTGTCTTCTACGGTATACCCGTATGATTTTTTTTGTGTTGGTGTTTTGTAATGTGTCTTGTGTGTGTGTGTATATATATATATATATATGAACCATTACGTGTTTTGTTTGCATTATTGTGCCTATGTTCATGCCACACACCTCTTCTCTCTGTGGACGTGGTGCGCGTGCACATTTTTTGCACTTGTTTGTGTGTGTCTTGCACCCGACCTGCCTGTGAACGTGGTGTATGATGGTTTTTTTTTTGTGTTAGAAATTTGGGGACTATGTCACCAACTTAGTGGGGAGGTGTTACGTCCTCCTACCACTAGGGGCCCCCAGTACCTTTTGTATGGTTGCTGCACCTAATTGTTTTACAGGTGGTTGGTGTAGAGCCAATGATGTCTCCTCTATAAATGCTAGGGTGGGAGCCTGAACACGCGCTCTCTCTCTCCTCGGGGCCTGGCTCCACACCTATCTGATGCCTGCTTCTCCCTCCTTTGTGGTTGGTTTCCCCTTTTGTATGTGCTTTAATTCTTTGTTGGTTCTTCCTTGGTTTGTTCTGTTATTATTTTACAATAAAATACCCCTAAACTTAAATGAGCCCTGTGACTTTTGTCATAGATGTTACACTGCTACATCTGTTTGTAACAGCTTGCATCCTTCTTTAAAGGTAAAATTGATAAAATACGACATAATATTGCTCATAATGTATCTCAGTTGCAAATAACTGAAAAACTGCAATCACCAGTGACACAGACAGATAACTTCAACACAATGTCAGAATTTTGTTTAATTGATTATGAGACTCTTGAAAAAACTGTACAAAATCTCAGTTCCTCAACATCTGAATTAGACATTCTGCCCACCAACTTTTTTTTAAGTCTCTTCTACATCTTATAATTACAGATGTGCTTCAAATCATAAATACATCCCTAGAGACTGGCATTGTTCCTGTGTCCTTGAAAAAAGCCGTTGTAAAGCCCCTACTTAAAAAGAATAATCTGGATGCTTCAGTATTAAATAACTACAGGCCAGTATCAAATCTACCATTCATCAGGAAAATCCTTGAAAAAATTGTCTTCAATCAATTAACTGCCTTCTTGATATCAAACAGCTGTTTTGATAACTTTCAATCAGGATTTCGTGCCAATCCTAGCACTGAAACAGTGCTGATTTAAAGTTATAAATGACATGTGTCTTAATACTGATGCAGGCAAAACATCGGTCCTGGTGTTACTGGACCTCAGTGCAGCTTTTGATACTGTTGATCACAATATGCTGCTATATCGACTTGAACATTGGGTTGGGTTGACTGGTAAAGTTATCAATTGGTTAAAATCATACTTAAAAGAGAGAAGCTTCTTTGTTACCTTGGGAAATTGTACCTCAACATCAATGTCCTTGACCTGTGGTGTCCCCCAGGGGTCGATTCTTGGACCATTACTATTCAACCTCTATATGCTGCCACTTGGGCAAATTATCAAGAACAATTCAATTTTATATCACTGCTATGCAGATGATACCCAAATTTATCTTGCTCTATCACCTAATGATTATGCCCACCTTGAATGTCTCTACCAGTGTATCGATCAAATCAACAACTGGATGTCACACAATTTTCTTCAGCTGAACACAGATAAAACAAAAGTAATTCTATTTGGGGAAAAAAAGATGAAAGACTCAGGATTACCACTATTCTTGACACAAAGGGGATTAAAACAAAAAATGGTTAAAAATCTTGATGTTTTCATTGACGGTGAGCTAAACTTTGAGAGGCACATGAAAGCAATCACTAAAACAGCATTTTATCACCTAAAAAACATTTCCAAACTAAGAGGACTTATGTCAAAAAATGATCTGGAAAAACTTATACATGCCTTCATCTCTAGTAGGGTTGATTACTGCAATGGCCTTTTCACAGGCCTGACAAAAAAAACCGTCAAACGACTTCAGCTGGTTCAAAATGCAGCAGCTAGGGTTCTCACATGAACAAAAAGAACAGAACACATTACTCCAATTCTAAGGTCCCTTCACTGGCTTCCAGTAAGCTACAGAATTGACTTTAAAGCATTGCTGCTGGTGTACAAATCTCTAAATGGTACAGGGCCCAATTACCTCTCTATGTTGCAGCGGCCTAACCCAATCAGATCTACCAGATTGCAGCAGAAAAATTTACTGTTAAAACCTGTTAAAACAAAGTGTGGTGAAGCAGCTTTTAGCTATTATGCAGTACAGCTATGGAACCAACTGCCAGAGGACATTAAAAATGCTCCTGCTGTTGGCAGCTTCAAATCTAGACTAAAGACCAAGCTGTTTTCAGATGCTTTCTGCTAAATTATTAATATTGCCATCTCTACATGTTTTAAACTCTTTACTTTTACAGTCTCTCTGTTTTTAAAATTTTACTTAACTTTTATTCTATTTTATTCTGCTGTTTTTTTAATTGGACTTTTATCTCATTTTATTTTATTTCTACTATTGTTTAATTCTTAATTTTCTTCCCCATTTATTTTATGTAATTTTATTTTCTATTTTTTACTGTTTTGCTTTTACTTCTGTAAAGCACATTGAACTGCCACTGTGTATGAAATGTGCTATATAAATAAACTTGCCTTGCCTTAC
The DNA here is from genome assembly GCF_027579695.1 of Neoarius graeffei. Lineage (NCBI taxonomy): Eukaryota > Metazoa > Chordata > Actinopteri > Siluriformes > Ariidae > Neoarius > Neoarius graeffei. The sequence goes on from NC_083577.1 coordinate 94,155,748, forward strand.
AGGGTTATTAAATTGTCACTTAAATTGTCTGGCCTTAAATTAGTAGTTTGAATTTTTTGCTGGATATTTTCAATTTTGTCATAAAAAAAAAAATTCATGAAGTTGTTGCTACTACATATTACAGGTGTGCGTGTGTCTATAGTGGTCTTTTTCCTGGTTACTTTTGCTACAGTATTAAATAGGAATCTAAGATTATTTTTGTTATCTTGTATTAGGGAGGAGAGATGTTGATCTAGCAGCACTAAAAACTTTTCTATACTTAAGGAAGCTCTCCTTCCACGCTAATTTGAACACTACCAATTTTGTTTATCATTTACGTTCTGATTTTTGCGTGGCCTGTTTTAAAGTGTGAGTGTCATCGTTATACCAGGGTGCTAATTTTTTTCTCGAATCATTTTCCTTTTAAGTGAAGCTACATTATCTAAAGTAATGTTTTGCAAAGTGTGTGAGAAACCTCAAGTGGTCCGCGAGGTGATCTACAAATGTAGTCAGCATTTTCAAGATAAGCTAGCGTATGTGTGGCAGCGGGGGCGTGGTCAAGTGCCGGTCTGTGACAGGAGGGTGGAGCCAGGGAAGGTGAGTGGCAGAATCGCTTCACCTGACTGTAATTAACCTGTGTTTGTGTGTTTTCCCAGTAACCGCTCCCTATTTAAGGAGGCAGAGAGAGAGGAGAGGGAGCGCAACCCGGGATCAGACGAGTGTGTGTGAATGAATGAGAGTACTTACACTGAAAAGTTGTAAAAATAAATCTCCTTGTCTGCCTCCAAACGTTGTCCTGTCGTCCTCTGTGCTCCACCCACACTCGATACGCGCTACAGTATGCTTTGCAACATTATTAGAAAGTTAAATTTAACCAATCTTGTTTTTAACAGCAATCAAACAGGCCTGTAATTTCATCATTATTATTATTATTTAAAAAGCATTCTGCATCTGAATTTGCACCACATAAAACTTGTAGTGTGCACTTGCTCTTTATTCCACCTCTCGTCTCTAGGCAACAGTCACCTCACAAATCTCTGCCTCACAGGCAAACAGGCAGGCAGACCTGAAAACAAGCAAATGAAAATTCTGAACATATAATAGGCTAATCCTAACTAGCTCGTGTTTGTGGTGATTTTTTTTTTTAATTTACTGAAAGTGAAACAACAAGGATGGAGAAGTGGCTGACAGGTTCAGTTAAGAGGAAAAAACCTGACACTAACGACATAAGCATCAATAAGGAGAAAATGCAAAGAAAAGAAGATTCAGTTAGCACTGAGCCCCCAACACAGGAAGAACAAGAAAAACAAGCTCGGCAGACTAAACCAACGGCAAAGGTGAAAAGAAAATACCACAATGAATATCTAAAGTTGGGATTTTTCTGGACTGGGGATTCTGAAGATCCCAATCCCCACTGTGTCCTGTGCTATGAGATTTTAGCCAACGAGGCAATGAAGCCAGCAAAACTCAGGTGCCACATTGAGAGGAAACACAAAGAATGCCTTGGCAAACCGTTAGCATTTTTCGAGAGAAAATGTGAGGAACTTAAATGCCATATGGCATATGCGAGGTTGGGTTTTCAGCACTGGTTGGGTTGAAAACTAAAAAGCAAAACCGAGTCAGTGTGGCCCCCAATCTCAGATTACAGCTGTCCAGCTTGGAACCAGATATTAAATCATTGATGCTTACAGTGGGGCAAAAAAGTATTGTCAGTCACCAATTGTGCAAGTTCTCCCACTTAAAGATGAGAGAGGCCTGTAATTTTCATCATAGGTACTCTTCAACTATGAGAGACAAAATGAGAAAAATCCAGAAAATCACATTGTCTGTCTGATTTTTAAAGAATTTATTTGCAAATTATGGTGGAAAATAAGTATTTGGTCAATAACAAAAGTTCATCTCAATACTTTGTTATATACCCTTTGTTGGCAATGACAGAGGTCAAACATTTTCTGTAAGTCTTCACAAGGTTTTCACACACTGTTGCTGGTATTTTGGCCCATTCTTCCATGCAGATCTCCTCTAGAGCAGTGATGTTTGGGGCTGTCGCTGGGCAACATGGACTTTCAACTCCCTCCAAAGATTTTCTATGGGGTTGAGATCTGGAGACTGGCTAGGCCACTCCAGGACCTTGAAATGCTTCTTATGAAGCCACTCCTTCATTGCCTGGGCGGTGTGTTTGGGATCATTGTCATGCTGAAAGACCCAGCCACATTTTATCTTCAATGCCCTTGCTGATGGAAGGAGGTTTTCACTCAAAATCTCACGATACATGGCCCCATTCATTCTTTCCTTTACACGGATCAGTCGTCCTGGTCCCTTTGCAGAAAAACAGCCCCAAAGCATGATGCTTCCACCCCCATGCTTCACAGTAGGTATGGTGTTCTTTGGATGCAACTCGGCATTCTTTCTCCTCCAAACACGACAAGTTGAGTTTTTACCAAAAAGTTCTATTTTGGTTTCATCTGACCATATGACATTCTCCCAATCCTCTTCTGGATCATCCAAATGCTCTCTAGCAAACTTCAGATGGGCCTGGACATGTACTGGCTTAAGCAGGGGGACACGTCTGGCACTGCAGGATTTGAGTCCCTGGCGGCGTAGTGTGTTACTGATGGTAGCCTTTGTTACTTTGGTCCCAGCTCTCTTTAGGTCATTCACTAGGTCCCCCCGTGTGGTTCTGGGATTTTTGCTCACCACTCTTGTGATCATTTTGACCCCATGGGGTGGGATCTTGCGTGGAGCCCCAGATTGAGGGAGATTATCAGTGGTCTTGTATGTCTTCCATTTTCTAATAATTGCTCCCACAATTGATTTCTTCACACCAAGCTGCTTACTTATTGCAGATTCAGTCTTCCCAGCCTGGTGCAGGTCTACAATTTTGTTTCTGGTGTCCTTTGACAGCTCTTTGGTCTTGGCCATAGTGGAGTTTGGAGTGTGACTGAGGTTGTGGACAGGTGTCTTTTATACTGATAAGTTCAAACAGGTGCCATTAATACAGGTAACAAGTGGAGGACAGAGGAGCCTCTTAAAGAAGTTACAGGTCTGTGAGAGCCAGAAATCTTGCTTGTTTGTAGGTGACCAAATACTTATTTTACCGAGGAATTTACCAATTAATTCATTAAAAATCCTACAATGTGATTTCCTGGATTCTTTCCCCCCCATTCTATCTCTCATAGTTGAAGTGTACCTATGATGAAAATTACAGACCTCTCATCTTTTTAAGTGGGAGAACTTGCACAATTGGTGGCTGACTAAATACTTTTTTGCCCCACTGTAGTATGCATCAGCACCACTCCTCCTGTTAAGAAAAAAGAGTCAGTTTTGAGCAGAAGACAAGTAAGTGTAATCTGTTAAATCTAAAATTTTTGTTCATTTCAATTCATTCATGTTCCTCCTAATTTTGAACAATTTTGAACTATTGATATGAAATGTTCTGATTAACTGTTTGCTGAATTTTAAACCTCCATACTTTTGCCTTTAAAAACCATGGAGGATATGGAATAGATAGGCCTTTAATGTATTTAGTTAACCATAATTTTTTCAATTAAAAACACCTAATAGTACACATCTCTGTATGGCCTGTGTGTGTTGTGTGGGGCCGGGGGGCGGGTGTTAACAGGTGGTCCCTGAAATTTTTTTTTGGGACAAAGTGGTCCTTGGTCTGAAAAAGTTTGAGAAACACTGATCTAAAGTATAGCGGAATGTTGACTCTAAGCATTCAGTTGCCTGATCAAGTTCTGCGGGGGCTGACAGTGACCCAATCAAAGTTGATAAGTCTGGGAGATCATTTATAAAGCTCTGTGTAGTAGTTGACATGAATGTAAATTTAATACAGTAGTGTGGTGTGGTGCATATACAAGTATTATTGCTCAGACATATTTTGAATAAGATGAGATAATGATCTGAGAACTTCAGACTGTGGAAGTGAATGTTATTATAAGATTGAGAGTGTAACCACCATTATAGGTAGGTCCGATGACATTCTGATTAACCCCTACGGAATCTAAAATGGACACGAACGCTGTTTTCAAAGGGTCTTCTGGGTTATTGGAGTGAATATTAAAATCTCTGACAACTAAAGCTTTGTCTCAGGAAATGACGAAATCTGAGATGAAATTCGCAAATTCAGAAAGAAACTCAGAATATGGCCTCGGAGGCCTGTAAATAATCAATAATGGTGTATGAGCCATAATTCAACGAGCCAAAATAGACAACCAGGGGGTTGTCTATTTAAATGGAATTGACTGGGCAGACTTATTTTTTGAAACCACATACATTATGTTCGTATGAAGAACTTCAAACATTAAATTTATAACCAGGTTTTTGTGTTATGCCTAGATAATCATTATAAATAACCACAACACCTGCTCCTCTGCCAGTTAAATGAGGCTGGTGTTCATTTAATGCTATATATTCATTTGGCTTAATCCATATTTCTGTTAAACACAGTACTGTACATTAAACTCCTGATCAGTAATAAGTTCATTAACCATTAGCACTTTTGATGTAAGAGATCTAATATTTAATAGCCCCAACTTTAGATCAAAGGTGCTGGCAATGGCTGTACAGTCAGTATGATCTAATTTTATATTGATTACACTACTAGAACAAACTCTGAGTGTTTCTACTTTTTTGTTTAGCTTTGGGAACAGACACAGTCTCAATGTAGTGGACCCTGAGTGACGACTCTGTGCAATGAGCAGACAGTTGGTTTAGCTTGTTCATCTGTTCCCTGGCCTTTGCTCTGGATTGTCAGAAGTTAACTCGGCCTGTTCTGAGACTATGAGCTATGCTGCAAGAAATGAGAGCAGCACCTTCCTGAATGGGATGGATACCGTCCTGCCCTGACAGGCCAGCAGTGCCCTCAAAATTAGTCCAGTTATCTATAATGCCCACACTGTTTTCAGAGCACCACCTGGACAACCAGCAGTTCAGGGACCATAACCTGCTGTAAGGTACATTTCCACACCGCATTGGGATGGGGCCAGAGCATACAACAGCACCGGACATCGCCTTTGTAAATTTAAACACCTCTACAAAGTTACTATTGGTAACCTCAGACTGACAAAGGTGTACATCATTAGCTCCTGCATGGATAATGTTGGTAACTCGCCAGCGCCCCCTATAACGATCCCACAATTCCTTGCGCGCTCCACCCGGATGTGACGAGGCGTGGAACTGCTTTAACTGTATTGAGAGCGCCTCGATTCGTCCTCTCGTGTTCTGGCTACTGGAGTGGTCGGACGGACTGTTGGCACGCTCGCCTACAGTGTTGAGACTAACCGCTATTGTCTGAGAACAGCCTGTTCAAATTAGTTTCGGCCGAACTTTTGAACGACCTGCTAAGTTTCAGCGATTATAGTGGTTTTGATTCTAAACCTTTGCAAAGTTTAACTACAGTTAAGTAGTTTTCCACGCTAAGAGGCATTTGCGGACAGCTTCGCTCCTCTCAGCCTTTTCTCGTCGATGCATCACCGGAGGTTTCTCCTGAAGCACCGTGGGCCAGCTAGGCCTCCATCTCCCTGCTTCGTTAGCCGCGGTTGGACGCAACGCGCCACTAACCTCCTCTCCTCGGACCGCGACCCTCAGCGCGGACATCGGAGAAAGAACTTCCATCGCATTGAGTAGGCACTTGGGCAAATTTTTAATTTGTAGCTTATTCAGATGGTTGTTAGGGTCATGTTTAAGCTTTGAGCTATTTAGCATACCCGCTCAGACACGGAAGGTGTTTGTTTGTTTTTATTGTTTGTTTTGGTTCTGTTTTTTCTTTGAACTTGTTAGACAGGGTATCTTGCATGATATCTTTCCTTAACTCCATTGCTAGCTTCCCTATCTGATTAGCAGCGCAGCGACAAGTTTGTTATTTTAAGCTCCGAGGCTAGACCGCTACAAGGCCTAGTTCTCTCCATCCAACACCTATTACACACACATATACACACACTCTCTCTCTCTCTCTCTCTCTCTCTCTCTCTCTCTCGTGTTGAGTTCTTTGCCTAGATAGTCTGTTGGAAATTGTTGTTAAGTACAGTGTTTGGATCCAGCTGTAACATGGTCAGATTCTCCTTAGCAACTGATTGCTAGCTACCTCAGGGTGATACGCTAGCTCGTAGGCTTGTGTTCTCGACTAGGCCTGCAGGCGCCATTTTTCCGACGCCATTTTGATACCTTCCTCATTGAGTTACCTGTGATACGACACCTAGGCACTGACCGCCATTTTGTTCAAGCATTGCCAGAGTGGCTAGTCATTAGCATCTGCCCACAGATACCTACACAAAGCACACATTAGCCACAGAGCTAATCCTTTGTTCTATTTAGCTAACATTCCTTTGTTTTAGCTAACGACAAGCTAGGTCTCACACACACACGCATCGGCTTGCCCTAGCCTCACACACACACGCACACACAAGGGATTCTTTTCTTTTTCCTTCTATCTTTTTCTCTCTCTCTTTCCCTCAAATTTATAGTCCAGGTGTAATTGTTCCATTGTTTTGTCTTGTTATTACCTTTGCCGACATTGAATGTATTTTGAGATTATTATTATTATTAGTGAGTAGTAGACAAATAAAAGCTAATAAAATTGAATTGCATTTTACTTGTTCCTGTTGTTTATTCACAAGGTCAACTATTGAGAACTCCTTTTTCCTTCAGAATTTAGCTTTTGTATACAACTGGGTTTCCCATCTAATACAGAGCTACCATTAATCTTGAATGTAACCATTCACGGTGAGTATTAAGATTAATAATTTAAGATTTTATGAGACTGATCTTTATTTATAAATTGATTAATTTAATTATCAATTATTACATAATTTATAATTTAATTAATCCCAATTCAACCTACAGATAACTATCTTTGAGAACCTGTGCTTGCCTAGGACACTAAGATTACCTGCTATGTCCGGCAACCTGGCTCCCGGTATACACCTGACTAAAGCTGCTGGTGCCCCTAAAAGCTGAGCTAATTTTATGTGCTGTATGATAGAGTCCCCTCTAGCCAGAGCTCTTTCAGGTTTCTCAGCTGGTGCATCACTGAGGAGAGCGAACCTGTTTGACACGTGAAGCAGAGAGGAGTGGTGCTCCCATGTGCGAGGCTTAGCGGTAGCTTTGGCTTTATGTTTATGCTTCCAAGTTGTCACCCATTCACCCTGCTGTGAGGACTCTAATGCCGGAGTTGGGGGATTGCTAACTCCACCTAGGGCATCCACACTTTCCCCTGCAGAAACTACACTATTCTCATTCTCACTAACCTTCTCTAAAGTCTGGACACACACCTCTAAACCTGCAATCTTCTCCATCAGAGAACTAACTAATATGCACTTATCACAAATAAAGCTATCACTAGTGATGGAGGAAGAATGATTAAACATCCTGCACTCAGCACACTGAACAAGCTGAAGGTGTGCCAAGTCAAGTTTATTTGTATAGCGCTTTTAACAATAAACATTGTCGCAAAGCAGCTTTACAGAATTTGAACAACTTAAAACATGAGCTAATTTTGTCCCTAATCTATCCCCAATGAGCAAGCCTGTGGCAACAGTGGCAAGGAAAAACTCCCTCAGACGACATGAGGAAGAAACCTCGAGAAGAACCAGACTCAAAAGGGAATCCATCCTCATTTGGGCAACAACAGACAGCATGACTATAACATTAACAGTTTTAACATGACAGTTTCGTTGATGTTGTAACTCTTCATTGATGGAAACTTGAGTGCAAAACTGTTCATGACAACTGCAGTCCTAAAGTTAGCAAGTCAACTGTAGTCCTCAGCCATAAAAGCATTACTGTAAGAATCCAGAGCATCCTCCAGGTATAACCCTCAACTGTCCTCATGGGGCCGTCCTCCACAGGAGCGATGCAATAAAATTCCAACCAGACACAGGGCACCAGGATGGATCAAGCAAGTCCGAGGGGCAGAAGAGGCCAGCATCTCAATCCCAGGACCAACATGTAACTCAGAGGGACAGATGGGGGGAAAGAAAGAGAGAGAAAGAAAACACAGGTTGTTAGGTATGCCCTAAAAATGACACAAGTATTAAATCTGTGTGGTAGGCTCACAGAGACGAGTCTCTTGACATCAGGCATAACACACAACAAAGGCATGTTAATATGGTTAAAAAATATCATGACCTGCTCTGGCTGGATGCTTGATTGGGTGATGGGAGCACACTCCTCAGCAATGATGAGATGCAGATGGGACCCTTAGGGCTGGCCAAGACAATTCAGTTACATTTCACCGGGTCTGGGACATGCGACAGAATGTCTGACGGCCAATTCCCTGCAGGCTACGATAGCCAGTCGAGGTCTCCACCCTCTCCACCAAAAGATTTTCTGTTGACTCCATGTAACTCAGAGGGACAGATTTTTTTTGGGGGGGGAGGGAAAGAAAAAGCAGGTGGTTAGGTATGCCCAATGTCACCTGAATAAGTAGGAACAGTATACATATTGCACTGAGTACAAGCAGGGACTCCGGCAACTAACTATGACAGCATAACTAAAAGGAGAGAGCCAGAAGGTAACACAGGCATGAGGGAGCCCCGGGACATAAAGCAGCCAGCCACTACACTGTCAACAAACTCAAGTGAGCAAGCGAGTGGAGGACTGACAGCATCCATACATCCCAGTTTACCAAAACACTCTATGTCTAAGGACCCTCCAGATCTACTCCTTTACCTCATAAACACCATTAACAAAAGGCTTGACTAAACAAATATGTTTTTAGCCTAGACTTAAATGCTGAGACTGTGTCTGATTCCCGAGCATTACTTGGAAGGCTGTTCCATAACTGTGGAGCTTTGTAAGAAAAGGCTCTGCCCCCTGATGTAGCCTTCACTATATGAGGTACCAGCAGATAGCCTGCACCTTTTGATCTAAGTAGGCATGGCGGGTCATAGAGGAGCAGAAGTTCACTCAGGTACTGTGGTATGAGACCATTTAGTGCTTTAAAGGTCAATAGTTGTATTTTATAATCAATACGAAATTCGATTGGGAGCCAATGCAGTGTGGATAAGACAGGCGTGATGTCATATTTTCTAGTTCTAGTAAGGACTCTTGCTGCTGCATTTTGAACTAACTGGAGCTTGTTTATGCACTTATTGGAACATCCAGACAATAAGGCATTACAATAATCCAACCTGGAGGTAACAAAAGCATGGACTAGTTTTTCCGCGTCATGCAAAGACATTAAATTTCTTATCTTTGCAACATTTCTGAGATGAAAGAAAGCTATCTGGGTAATGTTATCAATGTGAGTTTCAAATGAAAGACTGGGGTCAATAATCACCCGGAGGTCTTTTACTGCTGCACGTGAAGAAACAGAAAGGCCATCCAGAGTCACTGTGTAATCAGAAAACTTGCTTCTAGCTGTATGTGGTCCTTGTACAAGTACTTCAGTCTTGTCAGAGTTAAGCAGAAGGAAATTAATAAGCATCCAGTGTCTAATGTCCTTAACACATTCCTCAATTCTATTAAGCTGGTGTCTCTCATCAGGTTTTGCAGAGACATACAACTGTGTGTCATCAGCATAACAGTGGAAACTAATACAATGTTTACGAATAATATCACCCAGAGGTAACATATATAATGAAAAAAAAAAAGCAGTGGACCCAAGACAGAACCTTGTGGAACACCAAACTTTACTTCAGTATGTCTAGAAATATCACCATTTATATCAACATACTGATAACCATCAGTTAGATAAGACCTGAGCCAGGAGAGGGCTGTTCCCTTAACTCCCACAACATTTTCTAGTCTATCCAGAAGAATGGAATGATCAATGGTATCAAATGCTGCACTAAGGTCAAGCAACACAAGTAGCGAGACACAGCCCTGATCAGACGCCAACAGTAGGTCATTTACTACTTTAACCAGAGCTGTCTCTGTGCTATGATGAGGTCTAAATCCTGACTGATACATTTCATGGATGTTTTTCCTATGTAAATATGAGCATAACTGTTGTGCCACAGCTTTTTCAAGGATCTTGGAGATAAAGGGGAGGTTTGATATTGGCCGATAATTGGACAGCTGACAGGGATCAAGGTCAGGTTTTTTAATCAGGGGTTTGATAACTGCTAGTTTAAAGGATTTGGGTACATAGCCAATTGTAAGAGAAGAATTTATTATTTTTAGAAGCAGTTCAATTACTTCAGGTATTATCTGTTTGAATAGACGTGTAGGTAAGGGATCTAGTACGCAAGCTGAGGCTTTTGATGCAGAGATTAATGAAAGTAATTCAGTTTCTTTAAGGGGAGTAAAACATTCTAATTGCTGATCTGATACAGTTATATTGTTAACTACAGGGTCACTTCCATTGTCTGACCTGAAATTAGTAGTTTGAATTTTTTGTCGGATATTCTCAATTTTGTCATTAAAAAAATTCATGAAGTCGTTGCTACTACATAATGCAGGTGTGCATGTGTCTATAGTGGACTTATTCCTCATTAATTTTGCTACAGTATTAAATAGGAATCTAGGATTATTTTTGTTATCTTCTATTAGGGAGGAGAAATATGTTGATCTCGCAGCACTAAGAGCTTTTCTATACTTCAGGAAGCTCTCCTTCCACGCTAATTTGAACACTACCAATTTTGTTTGACACCATTTACATTCCAATTTTTGAGTGGTCTGTTTTAAAGTGCGAGTGTCATCATTATACCAGGGTGTGCCATGATGAATGGATTCACATACCTTAATCAAAGATCTGTTGATATTAAAGCAGATCTGATGTAGATGGCCTCTGCTTGTGGTCTTTGTGTAGGAGGAAAAAAACTTCTGGTCTTGGTGCTTGTAGTATATCCCTGATGTGGGTGGAGTACAGAAGCATGGCAGGCGGGAACTGAAGTTCTTGCAAACTTTTTTATTTTACAGATATGGATAGCTTTTCAGCTCACTCACTCCCACACATGCACGCATTCTGGTTAGGAGTATGCTCCATCCCTGCAACAAACATACACACACAAACACCCACATTAATTGACAGCAGGTGTAATGACTTAGCCACTTACCTTCCCTGGCCCTACCCTCCATTCACAAACTCCTGCTTGGCCACGCCCCCATTGCCACATACCCCCACTGCCCGACTCAGACCAGGGAGCCATCCAGCCTGAAGCAGACCCCCCCCGGACAGGACAGGAAGTCCACCACCACCATCTGTGCCCCCAGCCTGTGGACCACCTCAAACTTAAATGGCTGGAGGGCGAGATACCAACGGGTGATCCGCACATTGGCATCCTTTATGGGATGGAGCCACTGGAGGGGGGCATGGTCCGAACAGAGAGGGAAAGTGCGCCCCAGCAGGTAGTATTGGAGGGCGAGGACTGCCCACTTGATGGCAAGACACTCTTTCTCAATGGTGCTGTACTTGCTTTCATGCATCAAGAGTTTCTGGCTGATGTACAGCACAGGGCGCTCCAAACCCTCCACCTTCTGGGACAAAATGGCCCCCAGCCCTCTGTCCGATGCATCAGTCTGCAAAATGAAGGGGAGAGAGAAGTCAGGGGAGTTCAAAAGTGGCCCCCCACACAGTGCAGCTTTTACCTCAGAGAAAGCCTGTTGGTACTGCTCTGTCCATTGGACCGGATCTGAAGCTACCTTTTTAGTGGTGTCAGTTAACGGGCTGGTGATGTCTGAATAATTAGGTATAAACCTACAATAATAGCCAGCTAGCCCCAAGAACCATCTCAACTCCTTTTTGGGCCTCAGGCAGGCCACAATCGCTGCAGTCTTGTTAATTTGGGGATGCACCTGCCCATGACTCAAGTGGAATCCCAGATGCCGTACTTCCACTCGCCCAATTACACACTTTTTCGAGTTAGCTGTGAGGCCCACACGCCTCAGCCACTTTAGAACGGCCCTCAGATGGTCCAAGTGCCATGGCCAATCATGGCTGTAGATTATTATATCGTCTAAATATGCGGCCGCGTAGGCAACGTGAGGGTGGAGGACCCTGTCCATAAGCTGCTGGAACATAGTGGGCGACCCAAACAACCCAAAAGGGAGCGTGACAAATTGGTGTAATCCAAACGATGCGCGCCACTAGGTGGATTCTCCAAGTTAAGATAGGCGAGATGTCATACAAGGATAGGCTGGTGGCTTTAAACATCTTGCCACTAGCACTAGACCATGAACTTAAAGATCTTGTATTTTTCTTTAAATGCTTGTACAAAGAGATTGATCTAGACGTAAGCAACTTTGTCACCTTTGTATCACACGGGAGGACACGAGCAAGTAATTCCTTCAATCTAAAGCCATCGCTATGTAAGACAAGTACTTACCAGGCATCTTTTTTTAACCGTATTGTTAAATTATGGAACCGTGTCTGTAGTGCAGTGGATACTTCCATTGTCTTTTCTAGCTCTGCCTCTTTCACTTTAAGTGTCAAGAAATTAATGTTTAAGCACCTGGATACTTTCTTTGACCCGGACTGGCCATGTACATGGACGCTTGCGCCAACTTGTTCCTGCCACAGGTTGTAACTAGTTTTAGACATATTTAATTGAATTTTTATATAATTTTATTGCTTTTGTAAGGCTAAGGGTTGCACCCAGCATGGGACTTGTTCCCGTTCGTGCTCACCCTTTTGGGCTAATCTTAATTTTAGTTTTTGTTGTTTTCTTTATTATTGCTTATATTTTTGTAAATGTTAATTTCTCATCTCATCTCATCTCATTATCTCTAGCCGCTTTATCCTGTTCTACAGGGTCGCAGGCAAGCTGGAGCCTATCCCAGCTGACCACGGGCGAAAGGCGGGGTACACCCTGGACAAGTCGCCAGGTCATCACAGGGCTGACACATAGACACAGACAACCATTCACACTCACATTCACACCTACGGTCAATTTAGAGTCACCAGTCAACCTAACCTGCATGTCTTTGGACTGTGGGGGAAACCGGAGCACCCGGAGGAAACCCACGCGGACACGGGGAGAACATACAAACTCCACACAGAAAGGCCCTCGCCGGCCCCGGGGCTCGAACCCAGGACCTTCTTGCTGTGAGGCGACAGCGCTAACCACTACACCACCGTGCCGCCCGTATGTTAATTTCTTATTGATGTAATTTTTTGTAAGTAGCCCAATAAAGTTGTTAAAAAAAGGCCATTTTCTCTTGGGATAGAGGAGTCAAGGGGATCTGCCAATATCCCTTTGTTAGATCCAGTGTCGAATAAAAGCGAGCAGCACCTAACCAATCAAGCAACTCATCAATGCGAGGCATTGGGTATGCATCAAATTTAGACACCGTGTTGACCTTTCTATAATCCACACAGAACCGGACCAACCCGTTGATCTTGGGAACCAGGACCACTGGGCTGCTCCAGTCACTGTGGGACTCCTCGATTATGCCCATTTTGAGCATGGCCTTGAGTTCGTCCTGAAACACCTTTTTCTTGTGTTTGGGCAAGTGGGAAGGGTGGCTACACACTACCACCCCTGGGGACGTTTCGATGTGGTGCTGTATGAGGTGGGTATGACCAGGAAAGGGCAAGGACATGTCAGAAAATTCCTTTTGCAATTTGGCCACCACTATGAGTTGGACCAGTGAGAGGTGGTCTCCACAAGGGACCAGAGTGGTCCGAGATGTTATCTTTTTCACCTCCGGCCCCAGCTCTGCCATCTCCGGGACGACTGATGCCAATGCCATGGGGACCACCTCATTCCAGCATTTTAAAAGGTTGAAGTGGTAGATTTGCAATGCCCCACCCCTATCCATTCGCCTCACTTCATAGTCGACGTCCCCGACTCGCTGTGTGACCTCGATGGGCCATTGCCATTTGGCAAATAATTTGGAGCTAGACGTGGGCAATAATATGACCATTTTGTCTCCCGGTGTGAACTCTCTAAGGGGCGTGCCCCTGTCATGCAGCCGGATTTGACATTCTTGTGCCTGCCGCAAATTCTCCTGGGTTAGGTGTGTGAGGGTGTGGAGTTTTGCGTGCAGGTCAAGAATGTACTGGATTTCGTTCTTGCTAGGGGAAGGTCCCTCCTCCCAATTTTCCCGTAGCAAGTCCAGAATGCCACGCGGCTTATACCCATATAATAATTCAAATGGAGAAAACCCCATGGAGGCTTGTGGGACCTCTCCTACTGTGAATAACAGGGGCTCGAGCCACTTATCCCAATTACGTGCATCATCACTTACGAATTTCCAGATTAGGTTCTTGAGTATTTGGTTAAATCACTTCTACTAAGCCATCCGTTTGTGGGTGATAGACACTGGTGCGGATAGACTTAATCCCCAATAACCCATACAGCTCGTGCAGTGTGCATGACATAAACAAAGTATCTTGGTCTGTCAGGATTTCTTTCAGAATCCTGACCCAGGAGATAAAGCGGAAGAGCACTTCCACAATACTGTGTGCTGAGATATTGCGGAGAGGCGCTGCATCCGGATATCGCATTGCATAGTCCACCAAAACAAGAATAAAGCGATACCCTTGTGCTAGCCGATCTAATGGCCCAACAAGATCCATCCCAATTCACTCAAATGGGGTCTTGATTACAGGGAGAGGGCGCAAAGGCACTTTTGGAGTGGCCACAGGATTTACTAATGGCCCTTTTCCACTACCCTTTTTCAGCTCACTTCAGCTCACTTCAGCCCGACACGGCTCGCGTTTCGACTACCAAAAACCAGCACGACTCAGCTCGTTTCAGCCCTGCTTAGCCCCTAAAACTCGCACCGTTTTGGAGTGGGGCTGAAGCGAGCCAAACCGTGCCGACTGAGGTTGGGGGCGTGAGCAGACACTCCCCTGTGCACTGATTGGTGAGGAGGAGTGTCCTCACATGCCCAGACACGCCCCGCGAGCGCGCTGGGATCTGTAAACACCGCAAACCCGGAAGAAGAATAATTATGAATTACGAGAATTTCTGAAGCCTTATGCGCCTCGCCTCATCTATACGCTCTTGCCAGTATCTGTCCGCGTTGTCGGTGACAACAAGCCACAGCACCGAGACCAGCAACACTAACGACTCCATGTCCTCCATGTTTATTGTTTACTATTCGGGTCGTGAGACTACCGCTGAAAAGCTCACTGAATCAGTGACATACAGAGCATCGTGGACGAGTTCGCGGAGCGCAAGGCTCGCCGTATGCCCTTCAAATAATGCGCGCAGTAGGCTATTGATGTTTTATTATGAGCCATGTACAGTATGTCGCCTAATGTTTTTTTTTGTTTCTGAGTTACATGTTCGTTTGAAGGACTTAATGTACAAACTAACATAGTTGCACCCCGTAGTGTTGAAATTGGTAAACACAGTGCATTCAGTGAGGTTTGCACCGCCCTCCTTTTATTTCTGACTCTTCCTGTCAGCGTTGCAACCTCTGAGCGCTCATTCGTATGCCCTTCAAATAATGTGCGCAGTATAGGCTATTGATGTTTTATTATGAGCCATGTACAGTATCCTAATGTTTTTTGTTTCTGAGTTACATGTTCGTTTGAAGGACTTGATGTACTAAATAACATAGTTGCACCCGGTAGTGTTGAAATTGGTAAACACCGCAGTTGCGGACATTTTGTAGCCTAAAATTATGTTATGATAAGCTTTAATAAAGGGCCCGGTCATTTGCCCCGCCCCCGGCCCGGCTCTGACTTGTTCCGCCACTGTCACTGATGTCACTGTTTGCGCTGCTTAACGACATCACGTGACGTCCACCCACTTTCGCTAACTCCACCCAATGTGTCCACCCACTTCCAGCCAGCACGGTTCAGCGCGGTTGTAGTCGAAATGCAACTCCAACAGCCCCGCTCAGCTCGACTCAGCTCGACTCGGCACGGCACGGCTCAGCCGCGTTTGTAGTGGAAAAGCGGCATAATTGGCATTCACGGCATGCCACACACCACCAACGGACATCCCCATGAATCCGTGGCCAATAGAACTGGACCATTATTCGGGCTAGTGTTTTATCTTGCCTTAAGTGTCCAGCCATGGGATTAAAGTGAGCCGCATGGAATACGAGTTCCCTGCAGCTCTTTGGGATCAACAATTGGGTTATTCTTTCACTAGTTTGAGTGTTCTGGGTCACTTGGTACAATCTATCTTTAATAATAGCAAAATAAGGGAAGGTCAGTGCCACGCTTGGCTGAAGAGTTTGACCATCGATTATTCTCACTTGGTCAAATGCATACCACAGAGTCTCGTCTCATGACTGCTCTAATGGGAAATCCTCAAGGGCATCTCTGAGAGAGGGAGGAGGAGTGGGCTGCTCCTCACTCTGATGTGGTGCTGATGTAGACGGCTCTGTGACCGCTTCTCCAGTCAACACCACACCGGGCTCTTCCCATGACCTACTAATGCAGGACCCACTATGTGTTAAATATTTCATTAGCTTTCTAAACCCTGGCCAATCAGTACCCAAAATCAATGAGTGGGTGAGACGAGGACTAACTGCTGCCTTTACTCCATGCATTTGGCCCCGGAATAGAATACAGACAGACACTAAAGGATAATTATGAACATCCCCGTGCACACACAACACTTTCACTGCTAGTGCTCTCTCAAATGCCTCACCTTGCACCAGGCATTGGTGAATTGAGGTCTGATTACAACTGGAATCCACCAAAGCGTGATACAGTGGGGCAAAAAAGTATTTAGTCAGTCACCAATTGTGCAAGTTCTCCCACTGAAAAAGATGAAAGAAGCCTGTAATTTTCATCATAGGTATACCTCAACTATGAGAGACAAAATGAGAAAAAAAATCCAGAAAATCACATTGTCTGATTTTTAAAGAATTTATTTGCAAATTATGGTGGAAAATAAGTATTTGGTCAATAACAAAAGTTCATCTCAATACTTTGTTATATACCCTTTGTTGGCAATGACAGAGGCCAAATGTTTTCTGTAAGTCTTCACAAGGTTTTCACACACTGTTGCTGGTATTTTGGCCCATTCCTCCATGCAGATCTCCTCTAGAGCAGTGATGTTTTGGAGCTGTCACTGGGCAACATGGACTTTCAACGCCTTCCAAAGATTTTCTATGGGGTTGAGATCTGGAGACTGGCTAGACCACTCCAGGACCTTGAAATGCTTCTTACGAAGCCACTCCTTCATTGCCCGGGTAGTGTGTTTGGGATCATTGTCATGCTGAAAGACCCAGCCACGTTTCATCTTCAATGCCCTTGCTGATGGATGGAGGTTTTCACTCAAAATCTCACGATACATGGCCCCATTCATTCTTTCCTTTACACAGATCAGTTGTCCTGGTCCCTTTGCAGAAAAACAGCCCCAAAGCATGATGTTTCCACCCCCATACTTCAGAGTAGGTATGGTGTTCTTTGGATGCAACTCAGCATTCTTTCTCCTCCAAACACAAGTTGAGTTTTTACCAAAAAGTTCTATTTTGGTTTCATCTGACCATATGACATTCTCCCAATCCTCTTCTGGATCATCCAAATGCTCTCTAGCAAACTTCAGACGGGCCTGGACATGTACTGGCTTAAGCAGGGGGACACATCTGGCACTGCAGGATTTGAGTCCCTGGCGGCGTAGTGCGTTACTGATGGTAGCCTTTGTTACTTTGGTCCCAGCTCTCTGCAGGTCATTCACTAGGTCCCCCCCATGTGGTTCTGGGATTTTTGCTCACCATTCTTGTGATCATTTTGACTCCACGGGGTGAGATCTTGCATGGAGCCCCAGATCGAGGGAAATTATCAGTGGTCTTGTATGTCTTCCATTTTCTAATAATTGCTCCCACAGTTGATTTCTTCACACCAAGCTGCTTACCTATTGCAGATTCAGTCTTCCCAGCCTGGTGCAGGTCTACAATTTTGTTTCTGGTGTCCTTTGATGGCTCTTTGGTCTTGGCCATAGTGGAGTTTGGAGTGTGACTGTTTGAGGTTGTGAACAGGTGTCTTTTATACTGATAACGAGTTCAAACAGGTGCCATTAATACAGGTAATGAGTGGAGGACAGAGGAGCCTCTTAAAGAAGTTGTTACAGGTCTGTGAGAGCCAGAAATCTTGCTTGTTTGTAGGTGACCAAATACTTATTTTACCAAGGAATTTACCAATTAATTCATTAAAAATCCTACAATGTGATTTTCTGGATTCTTTTCCCCCATTCTGTCTCTCATAGTTGAAGTGTACCTATGATGAAAATTACAGGCCTCTCTTATCTTTTTAAGTGGGAGAACTTGCACAATTGGTGGCTGACTAAATACTTTTTTGCCCCACTGTATGTATCCCCTTGAACACTTACTGGTATGTGATACATTCCGGCCTGATTGGGGGCAGTCTCTGGCATGTCAGGGATCTGGATCACAGCTTCCACCTCCCTTGCGGAGACCTGATTCTGGAGATGCCCCGGCTCCCCACCATGCCAGCATACAGGCCCAGGCTTTCCCTCTGCACCGGTGCTAAGGGCGTCACTCACCTGAGGGGGGAGAGACACAGACACAGAGGAGGGAGATGGGAGGACACCACAGGTGCAACGGGCCGGCTGGGGGGGGAGTCAGCCCCTGCCTCCGCAGTGGAGGAATGGGGCGAGAGGGAGAGAGAAAGAGAGAGGGGAGGAAAGAAGAGAAATGAGGAGAGGTGCCTTCGCCTCGTCCACTTGTCATCGGAACTGCCGCCAGATGGTCCTCCACCAACTCAATGGCTCGCTGGAGCGACATCAGGCGGTGACACTGGACCTATTATGCCATTCCTTCCGGAAGCCGAGAGATGAACTGTTCCAGTGCCACCAGGTCAATGATCCTGTCAGCGTTGTAGTCTTCCGCCCTCAGCCACCTTCGGCAGGTGTCCTGGAGTTACTGGCCAAATGCGAACGGTCGGCTGACCTCCTCCAGTGTCAGCTTCTGGAACCGCTGGCGATGTTGCTATGGGGAGTGGCCGACCCACTGCAAAATGGCCCTCTTGAGGTTGGTGTAGTTGAGCTGGCTGTCGGCAGGGAGCTGCTGCGCCCTGAGCTGCACCTCACCTGTCAAGAGCAGGAGGAGGCGAGCCGCGCGTTGCTCGATTGGCCACCCCCATGCTTGGGCCACTTGCTCAAAGAGATCGATGAAGGCTTCAGGCTCATCATGTGGGCCCATCTTCGTGAGGGTGATGTGAGGGGAGTCCAGGGTGGTAATGTTGGACACCCCCCACTGATGCCAGTAGATGGCAGAACGCCTTGCGATCTTCCTGCTGGGCCAGCATCAAGGCTTCAAAGCGTTGTTCCTGGTCCTTCCGGAGGGTGGTCAGCGCTTGATGCTGGTTCTGCTGAGCAGCAGTGAGGGCATGGACAAGCTCCATAATTGGGAAGGACTCCATGGGGTGGTTCCGTTCCATACTCGATCCCGGGTTTCAGCACCAGTGTAGCAAATCCCTGATGTGGGTGGAGTACAGAAGCATGGCAGGTGGGACCTGAAGTTCTTACAAACTTTTATTTTTAAAGAGATGTGTATGTATAGCTTTTCAGCCTCACAACCCCTCTCCCCGCATTCTGGTCGGGAGCCTCTTTTCTCTGCTCTCCCCCTCCTTTTATGCTCTGTCCCTGTAACACACACACACACACACACACACACACACACACACACACACACACACACACATATTAATTGACAGCAGGTGGAATGACTTAGCCACTTACCTTCGCCGACCCTGCCCTCCATTCACAGACTGCTGCTTGGCCATGCCCCTGCTGCCACATACACATTTAAGTTCAGATGTTTAAAATCTTCTTAAACACTTAAAATTTTCCATTATGCTTTCCCTCTTTTATCAATTCTTCAATAATGTATCCAGTTCTGCATACCAAGCTAACCATGTCAACTACCAAGCTAACTACAAAACTTCTTCTAACCACATCTGTCTCTACCCTTCCCTTTAGGCTTTATGTAGACATTTCTTTCATAGGAGAATGAAAACTAAGTATTTGAGCCTTGAGGACAGCTCTAGTTATACTAAAATAAAATCTGCTGTGCTTAAAGCATTTGAACTCATACCAGAGGCATATCGGCAGTGTTTTAGATCCTGGGAGAGAAAAACAGGTCAAACATATATGGAATTTGCTAGGGGTTTGTCTATGCATTCTAGGCAGTGGTTAACAGCACTGGATGTCAGTACTTTTGATGGGCTTTATGAACTGATTGATTTTAGAATAATTTAAGAATAATCTCCCAGAGAGTGTTGCAACATATATCATGGAACAAAAAGTTACATCAGCTGCTAAGGCAGCTGTATTAACTGAGGAGTATGTGTTGCTTCACAAAACCAGAGTTAGTGAGTGCTCTGTACGTCACGATGCTTGTGTCAGGCATGGGTCTGATGGTGTTTCATTTGACATGCAGCATTCAGTGAAAGCTGGTCAGTCAAAATCTGACTTTAAGGCTAGTGGCAGCTTTGGCATTAGTAATGTTTGTAATTATTGTCATGAAAAAGGCCATTGGAAGGCAGACTGTGATGTATTAAAAGCTAAAATTAAGTATGTGAAAACAAGTGTTAAATCTACTGCATTTGCTGCCCCTGTGAGCAACAGTGGTTCCTGTGAAATTATCTCACATGCTTATGAACCGGATGTTTTGGCAGCTTATGCTCCTTTCATTTGAGATGGTTTTGTATCTCTGGTTGGAAGTGAAGAGAGGGTCCCTATTAAAATTTTGAGGGACACAGGGGCCTATGATTCTTATATTGTTGGCCTTTTTCCATGGAAACTGATACAGCTGACTGTGTTCTCAGTCGAGGGATGGGATTAAAGGTTCTCCTTCTTCCTTTGCATGAGATATTTCTGGACTGTGAGCTAGTTAGGGGTGAGGTGGCTGTTGGTGTACGGCCAGCGTTACCTATTGAAGGTGTCCACTTCATTTTGGGCAATGGTTTGGTTGGTAGTAAGATTTGGTTGGATGTTCATCCCTCTCCCATGGTCACCTTTTGCTATTCTAGTTATGTGGTGGATGAAGGATCTAGGACATTACCAGACATTTTCTCATCCTGTGTGCTTACATGTGCTATGGAAAAATTTGTTCCTGATGTGGTGTGTGAGGGCGACTATGCCAATGATGTGGGATTGGAGTTTCCATCCTTGTCTGAGCTTCCTTTGTCACTGTCACACATTGAAGTTGTACAGGAGCAATGTAATGACCCATTTTTGATGGACACAAGGGGGCGTGCATTGCCTGCCT
The DNA here is from genome assembly GCF_027579695.1 of Neoarius graeffei. Taxonomy (NCBI): domain Eukaryota; kingdom Metazoa; phylum Chordata; class Actinopteri; order Siluriformes; family Ariidae; genus Neoarius; species Neoarius graeffei. The sequence continues at coordinate 94,176,817 of NC_083577.1, forward strand.
CTGATACAGGTACAGTGGTGCTTGAAAGTTTGTTAACCCTTTAGGATTTTCTATATTTCTGCATAAATATGACCTAAAACAGCATCAGATTTTCACACAAGTCCTAAAAGTAGATAAAGAGAACCCAGTTAAACAAATGAGACAAAAACATTGTACTTGGTCATTTATTTATTATACACCACTGTATATTAAAGAATTCTATCCAAATATTAAATCAAATAAAAGTGGCCTGTTTGGCTCCTAGTGTTTATGTACATGCTCCCATATGCCAAAATCATTTGTTCAAGCCTGGACAGTTAGATGGGGTGTTTGCAGTCTGGAAGGAGGTGGGTATTAGAACATTTTCAGACCTGTTCATTAATGGCTATTTTGGATCATTCAGTCAATTAAGCACAAAATTTTACCTTCCAATTTCACATTTTCTTAGGTTCCTTCAGGTCAGACATTTTGTTAAGAAAAACTGCCTACACTCTGAGTCTTCTCTCACCACCCATCCATTCCTTGATAGTCTCTTGCTCCCTCCAGAAAATTCTAAAGGGTTCACAAACTTTCAAGCACCACAGTAATTCTTCATTGATGGAAACTTGAGTGCAAAACTGTTCATGACAACTGCAGTCCTAAAGTTAGCAAGTCAACTGTAGTCCTCAGCCATAAAAGCATTACTGTAAGTGTCCAGAGCATCTTCCAAGTGTGACTTTCAACTGTCCATACGGGGTCATCCTCCACAGGAGTGATGTGATGAGACTCTGGCCAGACATAGGGCATCAGGATGGATCAGGCAGGTCCAAGGAGCAGAAGAGATCAGCATCTTGATCTCAGGATTGACATGTAACTCAGAGGGACAGATGGGGAGAAAAAGAGAAAAGAGAGAGAAAACACAGGTTGTTAGGTATGCCCAATGCCATCTGATGAGTAGGAATAGTATACATTTTGCGCTGAACAAAACTAACTATGACAACATAACTGTATATAAGTGTATAAACAAGCTCCAGTTAGTTCAAAATGCCGCAGCAAGAGTCCTTACTAGAACTAGAAAATATGACCACATCACGCCTGTCTTATCCACACTGCATTGGCTCCCAATCAAATTTCGTATTGATTATAAAATACAACTATTGACCTTTAAAGCACTAAATGGTCTCGCACCACAGTACCTGAGTGAACTTCTGCTCCTCTATGACCCGCCATGCCTACTTAGATCAAAAGGTGCAGGCTATCTGCTGGTACCTCGTATAGTGAAGGCTACATCAGGGGGCAGAGCCTTTTCTTACAAAGCCCCACTGTTATGGAACAGCCTTCCAAGTAATGTTCGGGAATCAGACACAGTCTCAGCATTTAAGTCTAGGCTGAAAACATATCTGTTTAGTCAAGCCTTTTGTTAATGGTGTTTATGAGGTAAAGGAGTAGATCTGGAGGGTCCTCAGACATAGAGTGTTTTGGTAAACTGGGATGTATGGATGCTGTCAGTCCCCACTCGCTTGCTCACTCGAGTTTGTTGACGGTGTAGTGGCTGGCTGCTTTATGTCCTGGGGCTCCCTCATGCCTGTGTTACCTTCTGGCTCTCTCCTTTTAGTTATGCTGTCATAGTTAGTTGCCGGAGTCCCTGCTTGTACTCGGTGCAATATGTATACTGTTCCTACTTATTCAGGTGACATTGGGCATACCTAACCACCTGTGTTTTCTTTCTCTCCCCCCCACCCCAAATCTGTCCCTCTGAGTTACATGGAGTCAACAGGAAATCTTTTGGTGGAGACGGTGGGGACCTCGACTGGCTATCGTAGCCTGCAGGGAATCGGCCATCAGACATTCTGTCGCATGTCCCAGACCCGGTGAAATGTAACTGAATTGTCTTGGCCAGGCCTAAGGGTCCCATCTGCATCTCATCATTGCTGAGGAGTGTGCTCCCATCACCCAATCAAGCATCCAGCCAGAGCAGGTCATGATATATTTTTTACCATATTAACATGCCATTGTGTGTTATGCCTGATGTAAAGACTCTTGTCTCTGCGAGCCTACCACACAGATTTAATACTTGTCATTTTTAGGGCATACCTAACAACGTGTTTTCTTTCTCTCTCTTCCCTCCCCATCTGTCCCTCTGAGTTACATGTTGATCCTGGGATTGAGATGCTGGCCTCTTCTGCCCCTCGGACCTGCTTGATCCATCCTGGTGCCCTGTGTCTGGTCGGAGTTTTATCGCCCCACTCCTGTGAAGGACGGCCCCATGAGGACAGTTGAGGGTTATACCTGTTAAAACTGTTAATATTATAGTCAGGCTGTCTGTTGTTGCCCAAATGAGGATGGGTTCCCTTTTGAGTCTGGTTCCTCTCGAGGTTTCTTCCTCATGTCGTCTGAGGGAGTTTTTCCTTGCCACCGTCGCCACAGGCTTGTTCATTGGGGATAGATTAGGGATAAAACTAGCTCATGTTTAAGTCGTTCAAATTCTGTAAAGCTGCTTTGCGACAATGTTTATTGTTAAAAGCGCTGTACAAATAAACTTGATTTGATTTGATTTGATAACTAAAAGGGGAGAGCCAGAAGGTAACACAGGCATGAGGGAGCCCCGGGACATAAAGCAGCAGCCACTACACCATCAACAAACTCAAGTGAGCAAGTGAGTGGAGGACTGACAGCATCCATACATCCCAGTTTACCAAACACTCTATGTCTGAGGACCCTCCAGATCTACTCCTTTACCTCATAAATGCTATTAACAAAAGGCTTGACTAAACCGATATGTTTTCAGCCTAGACTTAAATGCTGAGACTGTGCCTGATTCCCGAACACTACTTGGAAGGCTGTTCCATAACTGTGGGACTTTATAAGAAAAGGCTCTGCCCCCAGATGTCTTCTTCTTCTTCTTCTGGTCCCCATCACTTCATGACGATGGGGGACCCTTGTTAGCCCTTTGGTGCCTCCTCCTGCAACACTCTGCTGCCTGGGATTGTAGGCCATCTTCACAAAGCTTCTTGCCAGAGTGGAGAGCGCATCTCCAGTCATGTCGATCTTGTGCAGTCTTATACCAGTTTTTGCTGTCAATCACAAAAAGTCTCAGGTCTTCTTTAATGCAGTCTTTCCACTGTTTTTGCGGGCACCCCCTGTCGCGTTTACCCAACTTGAGCTCCCCAAAAAGCAGTTTGTGGCAGCAGGGGCGTGGGCAAGCGTCGGTCTGTGACTGGAGGACGGAGTCAGGGAAGGTAAGTGGCAGAATCACTGCACCTGATGTTAATTAATGTGTTTGTGTGTCTTCCCCAGTGACCGCACCCTATTTAAGGAGAGAGAGCGAGAGCAGAGGGAGCTCTCTCCCCAACCAGACGACAGGTGTGTGTGCATGCATGTGTGGCTGGGAGAGTCAAAGTTTTGCACTGAAAAGTGAAAATAAAAAGAGTTTTGTGAACTCAGTTCTGGCCTGCCGTCCTTCTGTGCTCCACCCTCCCATACGAACTGTCACAGTGGTGCCAAAACCCGGGAGCCTAGCACAGAAGAGAACAGCCCCATGGAGTCCACCCCCTTTGCAGACCTGATCCACGCCCTCACCACGGCCCAACAGAGCCAGCACCAGGCACTGCTCGCCCTCCGAAAGGAGCAAGAACAACGGTTCAAGGCCCTGGTACTGGCGCAACAGGAAGATTGTCAGACATTCCAGCACCTCCTCGCGTTGGCGGGGTCCACCAACTCCACTGCCATGGGCCCTTCCCCCCTCACCCTAATGAAGATGGGCCTGCAGGACGACCCCGAGGCCTTCCTCACACTCTTTGAGCAGGTAGCAGAGACCTCGGGGTGGCCGGTGGAACAGTGCATGGCGCGCCTCCTCCCTTGCTAATGGGAGAGGTGCAGCTGGCCATGCTACAGCTCCCCGCCGACCGCCGGCTGGCCTACGCGGACCTTTGCCTGGCCGTCCTCCAGCGTGTGGGGCGCACCCCCGAGCAACAATGTCAGCACTTCTGTGCTTTGCGCTTGGAGGAAGTTGGCTGGCCGTTTGCATTTGGCCAGCAACTCCAGGACGCCTGCTGGCAGTGGTTGAGGGCCGACAACCGCAACGCCGAGGGACTCATCGACCAGGTGGTACTGGAGCAGTTCATCGCGCGTTTACCAGCAGGAACCACAGAGTGGGTCCAGAGCCCCCGCCCGGCATCGCTGGATCAGGCAATCGAGCTGGTGGAGGACCATTTGGCGGCTGTCCCGATGGCAGGACAGCAGACAACCTCTTCTCTCCTCTCCTCCCTCTCTCTCCCCCCCTCCCGTGTCTCCTCCTTGCCCCATTCCCCCACTGTGGAGGAGGGGGCCGGCACCACCCCAGCAGGCCCGCCGCACCCGCGATGCCCTCCCGTTTCTCCCTTTTGTGTCTGTCTCTCCCCTCCTCAGGTGAGTGAGCCCCAGAGCACTAGTGCAGAGAGGAAGCCCGGGCCGGTTTGCTGGCGCTGCGGGGAGCCGGGCCACCTCCAACAGCAGTGCTTGGTAATGGAGGTGGGCACGGTGGTTCAGATCCCCGACGTGCCAGGAGCCTCCCTCGATCGGGCCGGAGTGTATCGCATACCGATGAGTGTCCAAGGGGATACATATCAGGCATTGGTGGATTCTGGTTGTAATCAGACCTCAATCCACCAAAGCCTAGTGCAAGACAAGGCATTGGGGGGAGCACAATTGGTGAAGGTGTTGTGTGTGCATGGGGATGTTCACAACTACCCTCTAGTGTCGGTCCACATTCTTTTTCAAGGGGAAAAATTTATAGTAAAGGCGGCGGTTAATCCTCGCCTTACCCACTCGATAATTTTGGGGACTGATTGGCTGGGATTTGGGGAGTTAATGAGTCATCTAGTGAAGAGTGGGTCCTGCCATAGTTTAACAGGGGGAGGTCCCGGTGTCCCGTTGGCAGGAGCAGCTGTCACAGAGCCGTCTACGTCAGCTTCGCATCAGAGTGAGGAGCCACCAGCTCCTCCTCTCTTTATTGGGGAATCCCTCGCGGATTTTCCATTAGAGCAGTCGCGAGACGAGACTCTGCGGCATGCGTTTGACCAAATGAGAGTAATCAATGGTCAAACGCTCCAGCCAAATGCCACCCTGTCCTTCCCCTACTTCGCAATTATGAAGGATAGATTATACTGAGTGATGCAGGACACTCAAACTAAAGAGCGAGTCATGCAGCTTTTGATTCCAAAGATCCGCCGGGAATTGATATTCCAGGTGGCTCACTTTAATCCTGGACACTTAGGGCAGGATAAAACACTAGCCCGAATAATGGCCTGGTTCTATTGGCCAGGGATTCGCGGCAATGTCCGTAAGTGGTATACGGCGTGCCGCGAATGCCAGTTAGTAAATCCAGTGGCCATTCCAAAAGCGCCTTTGCGCCCTCTCCCATTAATCGAGACCCTGTTCAAAAGAATTGGGATGGATCTCGTCGGGCCATTAGATCGGTCAACACGAGGGTACCGCTTTTTATTAGTTCTGGTGGACTATGCAACGCGATACCCAGAAGCGGTGCCTCTTCACAATATCTCAGCATGCAGTATTGCAGAAGCACTCTTCCACGTTATCTCCCGAGTTGGAATCCCGAAAGAGATTCTGACTGACCAAGGCACCTCCTTTATGTCATGTACACTGAACGAACTGTATGGGTTGTTGGGTATTAAGCCGATCCGCACCAGCGTGTATCACCCACAAGCAGACGGTTTCGTTGAACAGTTCAACTGCACCCTCAAGAATATTATTAAAAAATTCGTAAGTGAGGACGCACGTAATTGGGATAAATGGCTCGAACCCTTGCTATTTGCAGTGCAAGAGGTCCCCCAAGCCTCCACGGGGTTCTCCCCATTTGAATTGTTATATGGGTGTAAGCCGCGTGGCATTTTAGATGTGCTGTGGGAAAATTGGGAGGAGGGACCTTCACCAAGTAAAAATTAAATCCAATATGTTATTGACCTGCGCACAAAACTCCACACACACACCTAACTCAGGAGAATTTGCGGCAGGCCCAAGAACGACAAACCTGCCTGTACGACAAGGGTACATGCCTTAGGGAGTTCGCATCGGGAGATAAAGTACTCGTACTGTTGCCCACATCGAGCTCCAAATTGGTCGCCAAGTGGCAAGGACCCTTTGAGGTCACACGGCAAGTCAGGGACATTGACTATGAGGTGAGGCGAGCGGACAGGGTGGGGTGCTACAGGTTTACCACCTCAATCTGCTCAAACTCTGGAACGAGGAGGTCCCCGTGGCGTTGGTGTCGGTGGTTCCGGAGAAGGCAGAGCTGGGGCCGGAGGTTGAAAAGGGAACATTGGCATCACGTACCTCTCCGGTCCCCTGTGGAGACCACCTCTCCCCGACCCAACTCGCGGAGGTCGCCCAGTTGCAGACCGAGTTTTCGGATGTGTTCTCACCCCTGCCCGGTCGCACTAACCTCATAGAGCACCACATCGAGATGCCCCCGGGGGTGGTAGTGCGTAGCCGCCCTTACAGGCTACCCGAACACAAAAAAAAGGTGGTTCAGGAAGAACTTCAGACCATGCTCGAAATGGGCATCGTCGAGGAGTCCCACAGTGACTGGAGCAGCCCGGTGGTCTTGGTACCCAAGGCCGACGGGTCGGTCCGGTTTTGTGTGGACTATAGGAAAGTCAACGCGGTGTCTAAATTTGACGCGTACCCAATGCCTTGTATTGACGAGCTGCTCGATCGACTAGGCACGGCTCGCTTTTATTCGACACTGGATTTGACGAAGGGATATTGGCAGATCCCCTTGACTCCACTATCCCGAGAAAAAACGGCCTTTTCCACACCATTTGGGTTACACCAATTCGTCACACTTCCGTTTGGGCTGTTTGGGGCGCCTGCTACGTTTCAGCGGCTGATGGATCGGGTTCTCCGCCCCCATGCCGCCTATGCGGCCACCTTTCTGCATGACATCATCATATATAGTAATGACTGGCCGAGGCACTTGGAACACCTAAGGGCCGTCCTTAGGTCGCTGAGGTGGGTGGGTCTCACAGCCAACCCAAAGAAGTGTGTGATTGGGCAGGTGGAAGTACGGTATCTGGGCTTCCACTTGGGCAACGGGCAGGTGCATCCCCAAATTAATAAGACCGCAGCGATTGCAGCCTGCCCGAGGCCCAAGACCAAAAAGGGGGTGAGACAGTTCCTGGGGCTGGCTGGTTATTATCGTAGGTTTATACCTAATTATTCAGACGTCACCAGCCCGCTGACTGACCTCACTAAAAAGGGAGCGCCAGATCTGGTCCAGTGGATGGAGCAGTGTCAGCGGGCTTTCTCTGAGGTAAAGGCTGCACTGTGTGGGGGGCCACTTTTACATTCCCCTGACTTCTCTCTCCCTTTTATGTTACAGACGGATGCGTCGGACAGAGGGCTGGGGGCCGTTTTGTCCCAGCAGGTGGAGGGGGAGGACCGCCCAGTCCTTTACATCAGTCGGAAGCTGTCAGTGCGTGAGGGGTGCTACAGCACGATTGAGAAGGAGTGCCTGGCGATCAAGTGGGCGGTCCTCGCCCTCCGTTACTACCTGCTGGGGCACCCTTTCACCCTCTGTTCGGACCACGCGCCCCTCCAGTGGCTCCACCACATGAAGGATGCCAACGCGCAGATCACCCGTTGGTATCTTGCACTCCAACCCTTCAACTTCAAGGTGGTCCACAGGCCGGGGGCGCAGATGGTCGTGGCTGACTTCCTTTCCCGTCAAGGGGGGGAGTCGGCTGCAGGTCGGAAGGCCGCCCGGCCTGAGTCGGGCGGTGGGGGTATGTGGCAGTGGGGGTGTGGTCAAGCGTCGGTCTGTGACCGGAGGGCGGAGTCAGGGGCGGTAAGTGGCAGAATCACTGCACCTGATGTTAATTAATGTGTTTGTGTGTCTTCCCCAGTGACCGCGCCCTATTTAAGGAGAGAGAGCGAGAGCAGAGGGGGCTCTCTCCCCAACCAGATGACTTGTGTGTGTGCATGCGTGTGTGGCTGGGAGAGTCAAAGTTTTGCACTGAAAAGTGAAAATAAAAAGAGTTTTGTGAACTCAGTTCTGGCCTGCCATCCTTCTGTGCTCCACCCACCCATACGAACTGTCACACAGTTGTTTGGGTATTCTGGAGCTGCTCATCCATGAGACATGGCCCAACCAGCGAAGTCTGTTATTACGAAGCATAGTCTCGATGGTAGTGGAGTTGGCACATTCTAAAATCTCCCGGTTTGTCACACGCTGCCACCATTTGACATTCACTATTTGCCGAAGCGATCTGTGGTGGAATACTTCTAGTCTTTGGATGTGATGTGCTAACGTTGGCCACGTTTTGGATCCACAGAGGAGTGAGGGTAGAACAATGGCTTTATATACAGTCAGCTTGGTAGACAGGGTAAGCCCCCTTCTGTTGAAGCACCTAGTTCGAAGTGCACTAAACGCAGCTGCACTGCGGCACACTCATCGCTGGATTTCTGAGTCGAGGCTTGCATCGTCAGACAGATTGCCTCCAAGGTATGTAAATGTTTGGGCTCGTTTTAGCTCAGACCCATCGATGGTGATGATGGGTGGTTGGTCACACTGAACATGCATTACTTCTGTCTTAGGCTTGCTGATTGTCAGACCCCAGGCCCTGCAAGACTTATTCAATGCTAATTCCTTCCTGTAAGGACTCCATAGTTCTGGTAGCCAATGCAGCAACATCCACATAGAGAAAGTTGTTGAGTCTTGAAGTCGCTGTTGACTTAACTTTGAGTCCCTGAAGATTGAAAAGCCTGCCGTCGAGCTTGTGTTTTATCTCCACACCGAACTCCCTGATGGATTTATGGGCATGTTGTAGGACAAACAAGAAGAAGAGGATAAACAGCATGGGAGCTAGGATGCATCCTTGATGAAGGCCGTTGGTTACATTGAAAGATACAGTGAATTCTCCACCAACCAGTACTCTCACTTCCATACTGTCATGAAAGTTTTGGATGATGTTAACTATTTTGGGAGGGATTCCAATCTTCTGCAGTAGTGCCCACATAAGGGGCCTGCTAACTGTGTCAAAAGCCTTTACTAAGTCCACAAAGACTACGCACAGTTCATGATGTTGTTCTTGGCACTTTTCCAAAAGCTGCTGGATAGCAAACATCATAGCACTGGTCGCGCGGCTGCCTCTAAAGCTACACTGTGCCTCGGGGAGGTGTTTCTCAATGCAAGGCCACACCCTGTCCAAGATGATGCAAGCAAATACCTGTAGCTTGCCGATGACAGATAGAAGTGTGATCCCATAGTAGTTACTGCAGTTAAAGCAGCATTGCTTCTTGAAGATGATGATGATGTTACCATTTTTCAGATCTTGAGGCACCCTCTCCTCCTCCCAGATGGAAAGAAGGAGGTCCCGGAGTTCTGTGAGAAGGGCTGGTCCACCTGCTTTGAGGACCTCTGCAGGAATACTGTCTGGGCCAGGGGCCTTGTTGTTGGCCAGATGGTCGAGGGCTAACTTAATGTCCTCGATGGTTGGGGGTATTGTGAGTTCGCTGAGTGGTTCTTCCTGTGTTATCTCATCGAGGATGCTAGTATTTGCTGTTCCAGGTTGATTCAGCAGATCACTGAAATGCTGTTTCCAGCGAGCCAAGATGGTCAGCCGGCTGCCTTGGTCATCATTGATGGGGCAGATGCTGCTTTGGCGCCGCTGGTATACAAATTTGACCAATTAGAAGAAGGATCTAGAGTCATGCCTTTCTGCATGCTGCTCAACTTCTTTGGCACAATCCAGCTTCCACTGGTTTTGAAGATGGCGAAACTTCTTTTGGCAGATATTTCTGGCTTGTGTATAGCGTTCTCTCTTTTCCTGGGTGTCGCTGCCGAGGACAGCTTGGAAAACATCTTGCTTTCAGTGCAGGAGGTTCATAATTGTGGGGTTATTTTCATCGAACCAGTCCCAGTGGTTGCACTTTTGGAAGCTGACGGTGATCTTAGCACTGGCATATAGATTATCATGAAGATTCTCCCACTGCTCCTCAAGGGACTGGTTTTCAGCATGGTTACTTGGTAGGTTTTGACAGATGGTCTCTTGCAACTGTTCAGCTATAGCTGGGTCTTTCAATTTGCTTACATTGAAACGCTTTGGCAAGTTGCTCTTCTGTTTTTGTGCTGATAGATGGAAATGAAGATTAAGGTGAGCATACACCATTTTATGGTCAGTCCAGCAGTCAGCACTGCGGCGAATTCTTGACTCTATGATATTACTCTTGTAATGTTGTCTAACAATAATATAGTCGATGAGATGCCATATTTTAGATCTTGGATGCTGCCATGTTCCCTTGTGAATATCCACATGAGAAAAGAGTGTGTTGGTAATGCAAAGGCCAAAACGGGTGCACAAATCAAGCAACAAGGTGCCCTGTTCGTTCATGTCACCAAGACCATGGCAGCCTGTCAAATTTCACCAAGCTTCCAAGCCTGTTCCTACACGAGCATTGAAATCGCCAAGTAGGAAAATTCTGTCGAGTCTGGGAGTTGATGTTAATACTTCCAACAACTGGTCATAAAACAGAGCTTTCTCTTCGGGTGGTCTTTTGAAGGTTGGGGCATATATGCTTATAACTGTGGCAATGAATTTGTCCAGTTTAATTCATCACCCTGGGGCTAATTCCCTTCCAGATAATCACAAGGGGGAGGAGGGTATTATTAATGGCAATGGCGACTCCTTCAAGCTTTGTATCATTTAGTGGTCTTCCTGAGTGAAGGAAGGTGTAGTCTCCTTTGACAAACTCGCCTTCTCCTGGTATCCAACATTCACTGAGACAGGCAATGTCAATACTAAGGCACTTGAGCTCCAAGGCTACTAAAGCTGATCAGCGCTCTGGGGCCTGGCATTTGGTAGAAGTTGCATCGGACATAGTCCGGACATTCCAACAAGCTAGTTTAACTTGTTTGGGATCCTTGTGAGCAGATCTGGGCTGATTGGGGCCGCAGGGTCCACGAGGCTTTACCCAGGGTCTGTCATGCTTGTTGTTACACTGCGCAGATCCACAGCTCAGGTGTTGGTGATGTGATTGCTTATGTGGGTCTGTAGTGGGCTATGTACCACTGCAAGGGGTTGCTAGCCCCATTGTAGTGAGCAAGTAGGCTGCCCTCTTCCGTACTTGTGTTCCTCAATGAGCAGGTTCTGGAGTGGATTCATAACAAAACACAAATCACCAGGCCTGGGTCAGAAAGGCTGACATGAAAGGATCAGTGGGTTAACCCAAGCAAGGACTGGTCCTGATTTGTTTTGGGGGTTTATTCCCTTAGATCCACTGCATTCTGCTAACAACTAGGGGCAGTGTGAAGAGCCACAGCATGTGGTCTGCGACATGTGAGAGCCTAGTTGTTGTGGCCACTTGCTGATGACAAATTGGCCATATATTGTGCATCACATGCCGCTGGATAAGGGAAGACCAGTCTGGGATGCCAAGCTAGTGGCCAACCAGAAAGGTACCATTCCTCCAGTGATCCTTTGTAACCTTCACTATATGAGGTACCAGCAGATAGCCTGCACCTTTTGATCAAAGTAGACGTGGCAGGTCATAAAGGACCAGAAGTTCGCTTAGGTACTGTGGCACGAGACCATTCAGTGCTTTAAAGGTCAACAGTAGTATTTTATATACAATGCAAAATTTGATTGGGAGCCAGTGCAGTGTGGATAAGACAGTGGTGATGTGATCATATTTTCAAGTTCTCTTAAAGACTCTTACTGCTGTATTTTGAACTAACTGGAGCTTGGTTATGCACTTATTGAAACATCCAGACAGTAAGGCACTACAGTAATCCAACCTGGAGGTAATAAAAGCATGAACTAGTTTTTCTGCATCGTGTCGTGACATCAAATTTCTTATCTTAGCAATATTTCTGAGATGAAAGAAAGCTATCTGGGTAATGTTATCGATGTGAGTTTCAAATGAAAGACTTGGGTCAATAATCACCCCAAGGTCTTTTACTGCTGCACGTGAAGAAAGAGAAAGGCCATCCAGAGTCACTGTGCAATCAGAAAACCTACTTCTAACTGTATGTGGTCCTAGTACAAATACTTCAGTCTTGTCAGAGTTAAGCAGAAGGAAGTTAATAAGCATCTAGTGTCTAATGTTCTTTACACATTCCTCAATTCTGTTAAGCTGATGTCTCTCATCTGGCTTTGCAGAAACATACAACTGTGTGTCATCAGCATAACAGTGGAAACCAATACCATGCTTATGAATAATATCACCCAGAGGTAACATATATAAAGAAAAAAGCAGTGGGCCTAAGATAGAACCATAGACTTAACACTGGAGCATGAAACAGTGCTAATATTTTGCTGTGCACTAAAAGAGGAGCAAGTAGCTCCTGTATTGACAAAGGATAAATGGTCCTGCCAGTGGTAAATTTCACAGTAGGAAGTTGTTCATAGTGCTCACCAGCAACATCACTTAAAAAGGCAGGGTTCCTACTCTGTGGGCAAACCTAGTCTTGTGGACCATGGGGGTTTGCAGCCTTCCACTGTGAAGGAAGGCACTGATTACTTTCTGGAAGGGGGCAGAGAGAGTTTTATTATTTTGTGAGCTCTGATTTTTTCTGATCCTTAGAATGATATTCATGTGCCCAGTGACCTGGTTTTTCACAGAGCTATCAGGTGCCTGGGTGCTTATTACTGCCTTTATTGTATGAGGGCTGGGCCTGACCTTGTGGATAAGAAAGAACTAGAACATTATTCTCAGGATTTATTCCTATGGGTTTCACTGGAAGAGCTCCAGCAGATTGTAGTTCATGGAACAATATGACTGTGGCAGTGGGGGCGTGGTCAAGCGCCGGTCTGTGACAGGAGGGCAGAGTCAGGGAAGGTAAGTGGCAGAATCACTTCACCTGAGAGCAATTAACCTGTGTTTGTGTGTCTTCCCAGTGACCGCGCCCTATATGAGGAGGGAGAGTGAGAGCAGAGGGGGCTCATCTCCAGACCAGACGCCAGTTGTGTGTGGGTGTGTGTCTGAGTGGGAAGTTGTTCACTGAAAAGTGTAGCAATAAAAGCCTCATTTACAAACCTCATCTCTGTCCTGCCGTCCTCTGTGCTCCACCCCTTCGTTAGAACTGTTACAATGACATTCTAGCAGAGACCTAATCATAGCAACAACTGTGTAACAATAGTGTATTGATATGTGGGGGAAAGAACTTGACTAGAAATAATCAAATATATTTTTAAAATATCTTCTGACTCTGAATATAGCTTTTGGTTATTAATTAACCTGTAGCTTAGCACACACATTACTGATGACATAGTGTTGTGTTCCAGATGTTATATCAGCTGCGTACTTTGTCCTGTTGGTATTAATACAGTTTAATTACTCAGGAGTTGTTGATAAGTAACACTTAGAGTTGATTTTGAAATATGGACCATATAAAAGAAGTTACAAGTTTGAAGTGTTGTTTAAACTGATATCTTCCTGTTCTACATAATGATCCTTACACACTCATTACAGTAAGTAATCTAGTGTAACTAGCTTGGTAAACAAAGTGACATGATTCATGACAAAGAACCACACACTCATCCAAAACAGATTGCATTCTGATTCAATACTGAAAAAAGTGTAAACAAAGACTTAAAAGCATTTCATACTTGAAAATCAGGTTTTTACATCATCAACTACTCCATCTATAGATATGATAGTAGCTCCGAATCAGAAAAAGTTGGGACAGTTTGGAAAATGCAAATAAAAAAGAAAGCAGTAATTTCTCGATTGACTTTTACTTATATTTCATTACAGACTGTATGAACCCAAGATATTTCATGTTTTGTTGGTCAACTTCATTTCATTTGTGAATATAAATTCATTCCTGCATTTCAGACCTGCAACACAGTCCAAAAAAAGTTGAGAGTAATGAGGTAAAACAATTAAATAATGATGTGATTTGAAACCAGGGATGACAACAGGTGACTGTAATCATGATTTGGTACAAAATCAGTACCCAGGAAAGGTTGACTGTTTGAGGAGCAAAGATGGGCCGAGGATCTCCAGTTTATCAACAAATGCATGAGGAACTTGCTGAAATATTTAAAAACACTGTTCCTCAAAGAAAGATAGGAAGGGATTTGAATATTTCACCTTCTTTGGTGCATAATGTAATTAAACAATTCAAGGGATCTGGAGGAATTTCGGTGTGTAAAGGGTAAAAGCACATGCCTAAGCTGAACACCCATGATCTCCAATCCCTCAGATGGTACTGCATCAAGAACTGTCAATCATCTGTAGCTGATAGAACCACATGGGTTTGGGATTACTTTGACAAACCTTTGTCGAGCACTACAATACGGCTTATATACAGAGCTTTACTGTACAAAAAGGAAGCCTTATGTTAACTCTGTCCAAAAGTGCCATTTAGTCAAGTCAAGTTTATTTGTATAGCACTTTTAACAATAGACATTGTCGCAAAGCAGCTTTACAGGAAAATAAAAGCTTTAAACATATGATCTAATTTTACCCCTAATAAATGTATTTGTCCCTGATGAACAAGCCTGCGGTGACGGTGGTGAGGAAAAACTCCCTTAGACATCATGAGGAAGAAACCTTGAGAGGAACCAGACTCAAAAGGGAAACGATCCTCATCTCGGTGATAACAGATAGTGTGATTATACAACCCCCATTCCAAAAAAGTTGGGACAAAGTACAAATTGTAAATAAAAATGGAATGCAATGATGTGGAAGTTTCAAAATTCCATATTTTATTCAGAATAGAACATAGATGACATATCAAATGTTTAAACTGAGAAAATGCATCATTTAAAGATAAAAATTAGGTGATTTTAAATTTCATGACAACAACACATCTCAAAAAAGTTGGGACAAGGCCATGTTTACCACTGTGAGACATCCCCTTTTCTCTTTATAACAGTCTGTAAACGTCTGGGGACTGAGGAGACAAGTTGCTCAAGTTTAGGGATGGGAATGTTAACCCATTCTTGTCTAATGTAGGATTCTAGTTGCTCAACTGTCTTAGGTCTTTTTTGGCGTATCTTCCGTTTTATGATGCGCCAAATGTTTTCTACAGGTGAAAGATCTGGACTGCAGGCTGGCCAGTTCAATACCCGGACCCTTCTTCTACGCAGCCATGATGCTGTAATTGATGCAGTATGTGGTTTGGCATTGTCATGTTGGAAAATGCAAGGTCTTCCCTAAAAGAGATGTCATCTGGATGGGAGCATATGTTGCTCTAGAACCTGGATATACCTTTCAGCATTGATGGTGTCTTTCCAGATGTGTAAGCTGCCCATGCCACACGCACTAATGCAACCCCATACCATCAGAGATGCAGGCTTCTGAACTGAGCACTGATAACAACTTGGGTCGTCCTTCTCCTCTTTAGTCCGAATGACACGGCATCCCTGATTTCCATAAAGAACTTCAAATTTTGATTCGTCTGACCACAGAACAGTTTTCCACTTTGCCACAGTCCATTTAAAATGAGCCTTGGGCCAGAGAAGACGTCTGCGCTTCTGGATCATGTTTAGATATGGCTTCTTCTTTGAACTATAGAGTTTTAGCTGGCAACGGCGGATGGCATGGTGAATTGTGTTCACAGATAATGTTCTCTGGAAATATTCCTGAGCCCATTTTGTGATTTCCAATACAGAAGCATGCCTGTAGGTGATGCAGTGCTGTCTAAGGGCCCGAAGATCACAGGCACCCAGTATGGTTTTCCAGCCTTGACCCTTACGCACAGAGATTCTTCCAGATTCTCTGAATCTTTTGATGATATTATGCACTGTAGATGATGATGTTCAAACTCTTTGCAATTTTACACTGTCAAACTCCTTTCTGATATTGCCCCACTATTTGTCAGCGCAGAATTAGGGGGATTGGTGATCCTCTTCCCATCTTTACTTCTGAGAGCCGCTGCCACTCCAAGATGCTCTTTTTATACCCAGTCATGTTAATGACCTATTGCCAATTGACCTAATGAGTTGCAATTTGGTCCTCCAGCTGTTCCTTTTTTGTACCTTTAACTTTTCCAGCCTCTTATTGCCCCTGTCCCAACTTTTTTGAGATGTGTTGCTGTCATGAAATTTCAAATGAGCCAATATTTGGCATGAAATTTCAAAATGTCTCACTTTCGACATTTGATATGTTGTCTATGTTCTATTGTGAATACAATATCAGTTTTTGAGATTTGTAAATTATTGCATTCCGTTTTTATTTACAATTTGTACTTTGTCCCAACTTTTTTGGAATCGGGGTTGTAAATAACTTGCTTCTATAACTGTGTCCTATGAAGTCACAAAGTACAACTGCGCAACCAGGACAATCATTATAGTTTTAGCATGGAGTCTATTTTGTTGAAGTTATCAATTGTTCATTGATGGAGACTTGAGTGCTAGACCATTCATGACAACTGCAGCTGTGAGAGAATTTTGACTTAAGCTTGCTGTTTAGAGTTTCAGGGTTTCCATAGTCTCTGGGGCATCAGTAGGTGCTAGGTTTGCCCCAGTTATCTTTTTATCTTGATGACATGGCTCCAGGTTGCAAGGGCCAGACAGTAGAATCCACCGTTGTTCGGTGGAGGTGTGAAGCCTCCAAGACTGCTCTCCCATTTCAATATTTTATGGGCTTCACACACCCCCAGACTCATACACACACACACACACACACACACACACACACACACACACACACAGTCCCATGCACAAATGTTTTAGTTCGCTACAATTATTTTTGAGATCATGAAGAAATTGAGATTGTGGTGAAATTGTTGTATTAGTTCACATGAATTTATGATTGTCATACTTAGGAAGTATTTTAACATTAAGCTCCTTTAAGCTGAGTCTAAGTACACTTTGAGTACTAAATGTTTAGAGGAGCTTGTGTGTATGTGATCATCATGTCAAGTTAGTCAAGTCAAGTTTATTTTTATAGCGCTTTTAACCATAGATATTGTCGCAAAGCAGCTTTACAGAATTTTAATGACTTTAACATGAGCTAATTTTATCCCTAATTTATCCCCAATTAGCAAACCTGTGGCAACGGTGGCAAGGAAAACCTTCAGACGAAATGAGGAAGAAACCTCCAGAGGAACCAGATTGAAAAGGGAACCCATCCTCATTTGGGTGATAACAGACAATGTGACTATAACATTTTTAACAGTTTTAACATGAAGTCTGTTTTGTTGAAGTTATAAACTGTTCATTTATGGAAACTTGAGTGCAAAACTGTTCATGACAACTGCAGTCCTAAAGTTAGCAAGTCAACTGTAGTCCTCAGCCATAAAAGCATTACTATAAGTTAGTGCTGTCAAGAGATTAAAAAAATTGAGAGATTAATTAATTACGATCAGTAATTAATTGATCTAATTAATCTCTTTTTTTAATCTCACCTAAAAATTACTGAGAAAAGCCCTCAACTTGAAGTATTTTCATTTAAATTCATTACATTATTGTGGCAGATCAAAAGATTGATATATAACAAAAAAGTGGCTTTATAAAGTCATTTATTGTTTTTAACAGACTTGAACAGATGCAGTCGTAGCCATTTACATTCCTCTGTATTTGAGACTAGTCTCAAGTGCTGCCTGCAACCTTTAGTTTCGACCACCAGGGAGGGAATATTGCTGTTGTCAATCTCCAAATAATTAGAAAATAAAAATAAAATAAAAGGCCCATATAAAGGCCCATCAGGCCCATATAAAGTGCTGTAAGTTAACATATCAAAAAACAGTAAGAACACTTTTCTGAGCAATACAAGTATTGAACACTGAACTTGTTGCTTTTCCTCTGCTTCAGATAATATTAAATAAATAAAACTGACCCATCAATCACAGTGCTGTAAGTTAGCACATCAAAAATAACATTGTTCATCATCACAAAATAAAGTGCTGAAATAACATCAAGCAATCACTTCTAGTAGGCTACAGAGGACACAGCAGCTATGCTGACTTCATGTCTAATTTCTTCTTCAGCCAGTCGCTGAGACAGACCAGCTTGGTCACATTTTCTGGGATCAAGGCTGCCCTTTTCTTTTGCACTATGTGGCCTGTGAAGCTAAACAGTCTCTCGCAAGATACGGAGGTTGCCGGGGAGGCCAGGTACTTGCGTCCTAGGGCTGACAGCTTTTCATAGGCTCCTGAGTGAGCATACCACCACTGCAGGGGACAGTCATCAATACTGATGCTGGGCTCTGCTCTGTAGCACTGGAGCTCTCCAGACTCCATTCCATCTTCTTCTGAGTCAGAGTCAGACCCCAGCAGGAGACCACTCCTCCTCTTCTTCTGAGCTGGTTCATCATCCTCTGCGGAGGGCTGGAGAGTAGCTGCTCTTCTGGCCTCTGCTGCTTGGAGTATGTTCTCCAGACTGGTCCACACCTGAATGAATGGATGAATAGATGGATGGTGGATGAATGAATAATTGTCATTAAAGTGCAGTGGGCCGTTTTATTTTATTTTTGAAGAAGTGTTGCATTTCTTATGTGTGAAAAGTGCTATATAAATAAAGTTTGATTTGATAAATTGGACAGATTATTCCAGCTTATCCTTATAGTCTTTACCTGTTCCCTCTTTTCTCTTGGAAGACATTTCAAATCCTTGAAACATGGATCCAGTGCTGTGGCCACCTTGAACCATGTCTCGTTGGCATCAGCTCACCATGCTGCCAGGTCCTTCTGGAAGGCATTCTTGAACTTCACCACATAGGCTAGATCATCATCAGTGATGTCCATGACACAGTCCATATGGCGAAAAGCAGGCAGCACTACAGAGCAAGAGACATAGGCCTCACCACCCAGCAGCTCAGTCACATACCTGCAGAGGTGGATAAGTTTGCAAAATAAATTTAGCTGGAAATTTAAATTAAAGTGTAACTGATTTCCAATTTAATTGCCCTTAAAAGTAACTACCTAATGTTCATTCATTTTTGGATTACACATGTGACAGTGGTTTATTTAATTAAAATGGATGGGTGTTTATCTGGGCAGCACGGTGGTGTAGTGGTTAGTGCTGTCGCCTCACAGCAAGAAGATCCTGGGTTCGAGCCCCATGGCCGGTGAGGGCCTTTCTATGCAGAGTTTGCATGTTCTCCTTGTGTCCGTGTGGGTTTCCTCTGGGTGCTCCAGTTTCCCCCACAGTCCAAAGACATGCAAGTTAGGTTAACTGGTGACTCTAAATTGACTGTAGGTGTGAATGTGAGTGTGAATGGTTGTCTGTGTCTATGTGTCAGCCCTGTGATGACCTGGCAACTTGTCCAGGGTATTCCCCGCCTTTCGCCCGTAGTCAGCTGGGATAGGATGCCTGCGACCCTGTAGAACAGGATAAAGCGGCTAGAGATAATGAGATGAGATGGATGTTTATTTGGGCTTACCTGCATGGTTCAAGCAGGACCTCCAGCCTCTGCAGTTTCCCCCACTCAGCTTCAGTTGGCATGACCAATCTGTGGTTGTTCTGTTGGTCCAACATAGCCTGGACAGCCTCTCGGTTGAGTAGGAGGCGTGAGACCATTGCAAGTGTTGAATTCCACCTGGTCGGTACATCTTGTATAAGTTGCTCGCTCTTTTTTCCAAGTGCTACTTGTTGCTGGTTAAGTTCTGTGGTACTTGCAGGGCTTTGTTTGAAATGGCCAACAATCTTGCCGCACTTTGCTAGTACACCAGCAAACCCACTGCTATCAAGGCAGACCGTGATGGTCCTCTGGAGAATGTGAGCATTGCAGGCGATGTGCTTGTATGGAAGGGCTCTCATAGCAGCCAGCATGTTTGCTGCGCTGTCTGTATTGATGGTGGATATCTTGTTTTCAATTCCCCAGTCATTTGCCACCTTGAGGAACTGTTCGGCACATTCAACAGCAAAGTGCCTGGTTTCTGTTTTCATGACGGTCAACGCAAATGAGTTGAGGTTCCACTCACCATCAATAAAGTGTCCAGTCAGCCCCAAATAGCTGTGGTTGCCAGCTGAGGTCCAGTGATCTCCAGTTATTGAGGTATTTCACCTGACGTCACAGGGTCACGTGACGCCCCGGTGTCCGCCATTTTGAATGTCAAGCTAGCTAATGTCAACAACAGTAGCTGGTATGTTACTGTAGCAATGTTTACGTTCAGTCATTTGGATGACTGTTAAAACCTTTCAGTCTCAAGTTTTTCCTTTACTGGATTTACTAGTTTACTGAGCTAGTGTGTGCGCCGGCCGGCAGGCTAGCACGCATGCTAGCTCCCAGCTTGCCCGAGCGCGCTAGCTCAGTAAACTAGTAAATCCAGTAAAGGAAAAACTTGAGACTGAAAGGTTTTAACAGTCATCCAAATGACTGAACGTAAACATTGCTACAGTAACATACTAGCTATGACATTAGCTAGTTGTTGACATTAGCTAGTGCTAACAGCTAGTTGCTAATACACTGCTACAACTACACCAACCCTAATAATACAGTTCTTCATCATTGCCTGGTAACAGCAAATTTATAACGGGCCATGTCTCAACAGACTAAGAAGTTATTTCAATGACATTTAATAACATTTTGTTTATCCTGAGGACCGAAAGTAAATGAATATGTGAACAAACCTTAGCTGTAATAAGATGGCGACCACCGGCTCCAGGGACGACCCGCTGATGTAGGCATGTTACCCAGCCTGACACAAAATATCTGTAGGTATCCAAACTCTTATACGCTTTCAGATCAATACCTGTGTATGGTGATGGGTTTTTAATGACATAGGTATACAGATCATGTGGGCCGAAGTCAGGTAAAGATGAGGGCTTCGTGTACTTCCGTACGTCAGTGAACAATCCTGGTGGAAGCAGGTAAACGTCGTTCTCTAAGCCTGCTAACCTCAATTTTTGCAAATACCTCTCCCTCTGCTCGCCCTGTAAATGCTCTATGTCACTGGATAGTGATGTTTTCTGCATCTCGCTCCTTTTTCTTTTATGTTTTTCGTTTGTCGCCTTCCTTGCATTCAAACTGATTCGAGCCGTGCCGTCCAAAATGGCAGCGTCACATGAGTGAAATACCTCAATAGCAACACAGTTGGGCGAATCCTCCACCAAAATCTCAAATTTGTTTTTCTTTTCGCCATCGTACATCTTGCTGATTTTGGTTGTCACTGTAGCCCTGTTAGGGTTTTGCTGGGATTCGAACCTGATTCGCTGGTGTGATAATCCAGCAAACCCCCATTAGGCCACCAGGGGGATGACTCAAGAGCAGAGGCATGAGACAGAAGTAGAAAAGTATCAAAAACAGTTTATTTATACTATGTATAAACCAAGGGAAAAAACAAAAAGAATAATCCAAAGCTCAGAAGATAAACAAAAATAAAATATCCCAAGGTACAAAGTCCAAAATCCAAATAAGAAAAAAGGCAAAAACTCAAACGCTCAGAAGATCAAAAAGGTCAAAAACAAAATCCACAAAGTCCAAAAGAAAGAAGCAAAAACCAAGAATACAAAGACACAGGCAAGGTACATGGGACAGAGGGAACTAGCACTAACAGCATAACATAGGAAAAAGACTCCGTGACAAGGGAACAAACAGAGGGGTATTTATACACAAACTAATTAAGGACAGGGCGGGGCAGGAAACAGGCAATAAGACAAAAACAAAACACAGAACACAGTAGTGACCTCTAGAGGCCCAAAACAAACATGACCAGAAAAGGAAATAACAGTGGCCTCTAGAGGCCAAAACAGTCCCAGTCCTAACAGGACCCCCCCCCCCAGGAGCGTCTCCTGACGTTCCCAGGACAATCAGGATGGGCCCAATGGAAGTCCCGACAAAGTTCTTTATCAAGTATGTCCCGAGCTGGGACCCAGCAGCGCTCCTCAGGGCCATAGCCCTCCAAGTCCACAAGATATTGGAGGCCCCCGCGAACCCGGCAGGAGTCCAGCAGGCGGTGCACGGTGAACACAGTCTGACCCTGGAAGATGCGGGGGGTTCCTGGGGCAGGGGCATACATGGACGTCAGTATGGGCCGCAACAGGTAAACATGGAATGTGGGGTTGATCCTTAGCGTACGTGGTAACTGGAGCCGGTAAGAGACAGGGTTAACTCTGCGTACAACCTTGAAGGGGCCAATGTAGCGAGGAGCAAGCTTGCGGTTCTCCACCTGCAGCGGAAGGTCCTTGGTGGACAGCCAAACCCACTGCCCAGGGCGGAAAGTGTGGGCAGGTCTCCTATGGCGGTTGGCCTGAGTCTGGTTGGTACTGGAGGTCTGGATGAGTGTCCTCCTGACCTTGCTCCAGGTCTTGCAACACTGTCTCACGTAATGGTTGACCGAGGGCACCCCAGCATCCTCCTCCTGGTCCGGGAACAGAGGTGGCTGGAACCCGAATTGGCACTGGAACAGCGACAGCTTGGTGGCCGATGACTGCAGGGTGTTGTGGGCGTACTCTGCCCATGGCAGCCAGGTGCTCCATGATGTCGGGTTATCCATAGCCAGGCCTCACAGGGTGGTTTCCAGGTCCTGGTTGAGCCTCTCCGTCTGGCCGTTGGACTGGGGGTGGAACCCAGAGGAGAGGCTGGCAGTGGCCCCGATGCTCTTGCAGAAGCCGTGCCATACTCAGGAGGAGAACTGGGGCCCCTGGTCAGAGACGATGTCCTGAGGGAGACCAAAAACTCGGAAGACATGAGTGAACAACAATTTAGCAGTGTCAAGGGCAGAGGGGAGTTTGCACAGTGGAATAAAGTGGCAGGCCTTGGAGAATCTGTCCACTATGACCAATATGACAGTGTTACCTTGAGACTCAGGGAGACCCGTGATGAAGTCGACCACCACGTGGGACCAGGGACGCCGGGGAATAGGCAGAGGATGCAGGAGACCCTGGGGACGCTGTCGCGGGTTCTTGGTTCTGGTGCAGACCTCACAGGACAGGATGAATGACCTCACTTCCTTCTCCATGTTAGGCCACCAGAAGCGTCTTTTCAGGAAGTCCAGGGTCCTCTGAGCTCCTGGGTGGGCGGTGAGAGGGGAAGACCCCACTGGAGAACCTTGGCCCGGACTTGACGAGGGACGTACAGGAGGCCCAGTGGCCCCATCCCAGGATCAGGGTCCCGGCGTTGAGCTTGTTGAACGGTCTCCTCAATACCCCAGCGGACAGGAGCCACAATCCGGGATATAGGGATGATAGGCCCGACTTCACTCTCCCTGTTAGTGTCAGAGAACAGCCTGGACAGTGCGTCAGGTTTGGTGTTCTTGGAGCCGGGGCGGTACGATAGGGTGAAGTCAAACCGACTGAAAAACAGGGCCCACCAAGCCTGTCGTGGGTTCAGTCTCTTGGCTTGCTGGAGGTACTCCAGGTTCTTGTGGTCCGTCCAAACCAGGAATGGATGTTGCGCTCCCTCCAGCCAGTGCCTCCACTCCTCAAGGGCCAGTTTGACCACTAGCAGTTCTCGATCCCCCACATCGTACCGGGACTCCGCAAGACTCAGGCGGTGGGAGAAGTAAGCGCAGGGGTGCAGCTTTCCTTGCGAACGTTGAGAGAGCACTGCGCCGACACCACTGTCTGAGGCGTCCACCTCCACAATGAATGGTTGGGAGGTGTCCAGGAGGACCAGAATGGGTGCTGTGCAGAAGTGGTCCTTGAGGTCTTTGAACACCTTTTCCGCCTGAGGAGACCAGACATAAGATCCACCTGTCCCTTTGGTGAGGTCCAACATGGGTGCTGCTACAGAACTAAAGTTCCTGATAAATTTGCGGTAGAAGTTAGCAAATCCTAAGAACCGCTGAACCTCTTTGACGGACTTGGGAGTGGGCCAGTCCCAGACGGCCAGGGTCTTGGCTGGGTCCATTTGGAGTTGGCCTGTCCGTACAACAAAACCCAGAAAGAAGACCTCGGGAACATGAAATTCACATTTCTGGGCCTTGGCGAACAGATTGTTCTGTAGTAGCCTCTGGAGAACCTGGCGGACATGCTGGCAGTGCTCCTGCATGGTCTTGGAAAAGATAAGGATGTCGTCGAGGTAGACAAAAATGTATAGGTTAATCATGTCCCTCAAGACGTCGTTGATTAGGGCCTGAAAAACAGCTGGTGCGTTGGTGAGTCCGAAGGGCATCACCTGGTATTCGTAGTGCCCAGACGGGGTGTTGAAGGCAGTCTTCCACTCGTCTCCCTGTCGGATACGGATGAGGTGGTATGCGTTCCGTAGGTCCAACTTAGTGAAGACGGTGGCGCCTTGGAGCAGGTCGAATGCTGTGAACATCAGCGGAAGGGGATATCGGTTGCGCACAGTGATCTTGTTCAGGCCCCTGTAGTCAATACATGGTCGGAGCCCCCCATCCTTCTTGCCGACAAAGAAGAAGCCGGCACCAGCGGGTGAGGTGGAGGGTCGAATGAACCCAGAGACCAGGGCGTCTTTGAGGTATTCCTCCATGGCCTTGCGTTCTGGCTGAGAGAGGGAAAACAGTCTGCCATGAGGAGGGATAGTCCCAGGGAGCAAGTCAATGGCACAGTCGTAGGCCCGGTGCGGAGGAAGAACGGCGGCCCTGCTCTTGCTGAAAACTTCCTTAAGATCCCAGTACTCTGTGGGAACTTGAGATAACTCGGTGAGATCAGGAGGCTCGGCAGGAGACACAGGAGAGCTAGAGAGCAGACAAGAGGCATAGCAAGCAGGACCCCACTCCACAACCTGGCTAGTGACCCAGTCTATACGAGGGCTGTGGCGGGTAAGCCAAGGAAGATCTAGAATAACTGGGAACTCAGGTGAAGGAATCAGGTGCAGGGATATTTCTTCCTTGTGACCTTGAGACTGGAGGAAGATTGGAGAAGTTACTTGGGTGACTCTTCTGTCACCTAAGGCTTGGCCATCCAGGGCAGACACAGACAGTGGGACTTCAAGAGGTGCAGTCGGGACATTGATACTTTGGGCGAAGTGAATATCCATAAAGTTTCCAGCCGCCCCTGAGTCTAACAAAGCTTGACAAGAGTGGATGGACTCACCCCAGGAGATGGAGACCAGGATGTAGATTCCTTGGCCAGGGAGTCCGGGAGAGAGGGTAGGCCCCGTCACAACCCTCCCTTGGCTGGACAGGGCGGTCCTTTTCCCGAGAGTTCGGGACATGATGCTCGGAAGTGACCAGGCTTGCCACAGTAGATGCAGCATTTGTCCCTCCTTCTACACTCCCTCTCAGATGCGGAGAGGCGAGTACAGCCCACTTGCATGGGTTCTGGACAGTCACTGGAGGAGGTAGACAGGCTCCAGGTAGAGGCAGGGAGGCCGGGGAGGCTCAGGACTTGGCGGCATTCTCTCATCCTGTTGTCCAGATGAGTAGAATGTGAGATCAGTGTTTCGAGGTCACTTGGGCATCCGATAGAAGCCAGACTGTCTTTGATGGGGTCAGACAGACCATGGTGGAAGGCTGATACCAGGGCAGTCTCGTTCCATCCACTTACTGCTGCGAGTGTCCGGAACAAGATGGCATAGTCTGCGACGCTTCCCCCTTGCCGGATGGACATGAGCTTTCTGGCTGCGTCTTTACTGATGTCTGCTTGATCGAAGACACGCAGCATCTCCTCAGTAAACAGCTGGAAATCAGAGCACTCAGGTCCCTGTCCCTGCCAGATAGCTGTAGCCCAGGCTCACACCTTACCAGCTAACAAGGTTATCACAAAGGCAATCTTGCGGCGATCCGTAGTGTAGGTGGTAGGCTGAAGCTCAAAGGTGAGTTGACACTGGGTAAGGAACTCTCGACACTCACTGTGCTTGCCGTCATACCTCTGTGGTGCAGGACGGCTGGGTTCGCGAGGTGAAGAAGGCAGCATGGCAGGAGGCACTGGAGCAGGAGCAGATGGTGGAGCAGGAGCAGAATCAGGTGGAGGAGATGGGGGCAGAGAAGTCAGCTGTGCCAGGGTTCTCCCAATCTGCTGAAGCAGTACCTCGTGGCGAGCAAGGGTCTCACATTGGCTTGCGAGAGTCCATCCATGAGTGTCCATGGTGGATCCGAGGTGTGTTAAAGCAGCCATCATTCCCTGAAGGTTGGCCGGGTAGACAGATGAAGAAGCCTCTGCTGAGTCGGTCATGACGGAGTCTTTCTGTTAGGGTTTTGCTGGGATTCGAACCTGGTTCGCTGGTGTGATAATTCAGCAAACCCCCACTAGGCCACCAGGGGGATGACTCAAGTGCAGAGGCATGAGGCGGAAGTAGAAAAGTATCAAAAACAGTTTATTTACACTATGTACAATCTAAGGGAAAAAACAAAAAGAATAATCCAAAGCTCAGAAGATAACCAAAAATAAAAATATCCAAAGGAACAAAGTCCAAAATCCAAAATAAGAAAAAGGCAAAAACTCAAACGCTCAGAAGATCAAAAAGGTCAAAAACAAAATCCACAAAGTCCAAAAGAAAGCAACAAAACCAAGAATACAAAGACACAGGCAAGGTACATGGGACAGAGGGAACTAGCACTAAGGCAGCTGGGCCATAGAAGGTTCACGCTGCATGCTGCACGCTACACGCTACACGCATGTAAAGAAAAGTGGACAAACGTAGCATGACTTGCTCTGGGCCATAGAACGGCGTTCACGTTGCACGCTGCACGCTGCACACTTCACGCGTGAAGCGAGAAATGAACATGCACACTTTTTTCTAGGCGTGAAGATGGAAATTCCAGTCAATGCATGCGGTCACCGCTGCGCCAGCCAATCAGAACGGGTCTAGGGAGATAACTCTATGCTTTCAGGGGAAAACTTCAGAAAAAATATAATTGAATGGTATAATTGAAAAATAGTTCTTCATCGGGATTGTCAAGCAGATTATAGAATGTTCGGTGAAATTCACCACGGGTTTCTCTCAGAAGGAAGTGTTCTCGGCTCCAAATTCTGTTCCTTTTTCTCTTCCTCTGTCTCAGTAAAAGCAGAATGAGGCAATCGTCGTCATCCGAAGAGTCCATATTGTTGGTTACTCGGTCAAAGTAGAACAGACGCAACACGTGAACATCCAAGCATGAAGTTTAATGGCCCAGGGTCCGGTTCTTCACGTGAACGTGTAGCGTGTAGCGTGCAGCATGCAGCGTGCAGCGTGAACCTTCTATGGCCCAGCTGCCTAACAGCATAACATAGGAAAAAGACTCCATGACAAGGGAACAAACAGAGGGGTATTTATACACAAACTAATTAAGGACAGGGCAGGGCAGGGCAGGAAACACGCAATAAGACAAAAACAAAACACAGAACACAGTGGTGACCTCTAGAGGCCCAAAACAAACATGACCAGAAAAGGAAATAACAGTGGCCTCTATAGGCCAAAACAGTCCCAGTCCTAACACAGGAACCATCTGCAGCTCAACACCTTGAAGACCAAGGAGTTGGTCATTGACTTTGAGAGGTCCAGACCAAGGTCACGACCAGTTCTGATCGAGGGAGTTGAGGTGGAGGCTGTGGAGTCCTACAAGTACCTTGGGCTGTGGCTGGACAGCAAGCTGGACTGGACTTGCAACACCAAACACTTATACAGGAAGGGACAGAGCAGGCTATACTTCCTTAGGAGGCTGCGGTCCTTTAACATCTGCAGGAAACTCCTGTGGATGTTCTATCAGTCTGTGGTCGCCAGTGTCCTGTTTTACACCGTGGTGTGCTGGGCGGGCAGCACATCCAAGAAGGACACATCCAGGCTGGACAAACTGATCAGGTGGGCCGGCTCTGTGGTCAGCATGAAGCTGGATTCTCTGGTGACGGTGGCAGAGAAGAGGTCTATGGACAAACTATTGAACATCATGGACAATGCCAGTCACCCTCTGCACACCGTCATCAGCAACCAGAGGAGCCTGTTCAGTGACAGAATGCTCCTTCCCAAGTGCTGGACGAACAGACTTAAAAACTCCTTTGTCCCTCATGCCATCAGGCTGTATAACTCCTCTCTGGGGTGAGGAGGGGTAACAGGAGGACAGAGGACGGGAATGAGCAGTAGCCTAGCCTAACAATAAGCAATACCGGACAATGTGCAATATAAAGTGCAATATCTCTTCTTCCACCCCCCCTTCTCCCCACCCTTTTCCCCCTCCCCCTTCCTCTCTTCCCCATATCTTATTCTTTTTATATTTGTATATGTAAATACTTAATTTATTTTAATTTATCTAGAAGTTTTCTCTATTTCTTTTCTCTGTTTATCTGTAATGATGCTGCTGGAATCTTAATTTCCCTGAGGAAAACCCTCCCAAAGGGATCAATAAAGTTTTATCTAATCTAATCTAATCTAATCTAATCTAATCTAATCTAATCTAATCTAATCTAATCTAATCTAAAACATGGTGGTGTATACTGATTTTTTTTTCCCAGAATGTTTTTGTGTGTAGGTGTAACGGATGCCAGATTGTTAATGTATCTCAGTTCCATAGGCTACATGGTGAGGGTATCTTTTGTCCTCATTGCTTGGGCCAGATCAAACCATTAAACAAGCTTAAATTATTCTTACTCTTGCCACATACATGATTTTTTTTTTCAAAACTGATGATATTCAGTTCAAACACCATTAAAAGTAATTTCAGGAATAGATCTCTTGTGTGGCGTGTAATTCACCCTCTCATTTAAATATGTCGAACATTTTTTGGCGCGGGCTTTGCACATCACGGACCTTGGTGATTTTAAAATGCTGCTCCGGCCCTGCTCATCTCTGCCCTTTTTTTCCTGAGCAGCAGAGTTTGAAACTCCAGTTATATGCCGCCACATAATGCGCTTGTCAGTCGTCAGCAACTTTGTTGCTTCGTTCATTAACCGCAGGTTACCGTATCACTGATTTAATCTGAGCCGTTAACGAGCATTCTAAACAATTCTAACATGCTGTGTCAGAATGTTTATGCAGGTGCTCATGGGAGTTGTAGGCGCATAATATTACATTGCAATCAGATGCCTTCAGAGAAAACTACAATTAAAATATATTGTCATACCACAAAATAAACCACCCGCCAAAGTGGCTAGTGAGACTAAAGTCATTACCTGCCAAAGCCCAATTTTACCCACATTTGGCGGGTGGGCAAGTGCTAATGTAAAGCCCTGTATTAGTATGAAGAACTTCAAATGTATTAAATTTATAACCAGGTTTTTGTGTTACACCTAAATAATTATTATAAATAACCATGACGCCTCCTCCTCTGCCAGTTAGACGAGGCTGGTGTATATAACTGTATCCAGGAGGACTAGCTTCATTTAATGCTATATGTTCATTTGGCTTAATCCATGTTTCTGTTAAACACAGTAGATTATACTCCTGATCAGTAATAAGTTCATTCACAATTAGTGTTTTAGATGTAAGAGATCTCATATTTAATAGCTGGTGGTAGCTGTACAGTCAGTATGATCTAATTTTATATTGATTAGGTTACTGGAACAAACTCTCTGAGTATTTCTACTTTTTTGTTGAGCTCGGGAAACAGACACAGTCTTGATGTAGTGGACCCTGAGTGACGATTCTGTGCAGCTAGCAGACAGTCAGTTTAACCTGTTCATCTGCTCCCTTGCCTTGGCTGTGGATTGTCAGAAGGTAACTAGACCTGTTCTGAGACTATGACCTATGCTGCAAGAAATGAGAGCAGCACCTTCCTGAATGCGATGGATACCGTTCTGCTCTAACAGGCCAGCAGTGCCCTCAAAATTAGCCCAATTATCTGTCCACACTGCCCACACTGTTTTCAGAGCACCACCTGGACACCACCTGGACATCTTGTGTCCTCCACCACTGATTATCATTATAAAGGCATTTCATGGGACAAACACAGACTCATCATTAAGTAATAAAACCCTTACAATGCCATAAGATGAATGCTAGTATGTCTGCTTTCTTTTGAAAAATAGTGGGGAATATGTTTTAGCCAATGGGAAGTTCCATATTGGGTAGCCAATCAGAAGTCTGTGTTTCAAACAAAGAAAGTCCTTTCACAATGATTTTAATAGGAGTTACTGTTTTGGTTTTGGGTGATTCTGTGGAGGGTACCCCAAAAAAGGACCTGAATTAAAAAACTGTTAACAGAAGTTCAGAGGTCAGTGTTTTTCTGGGAATCACTCATACTTGTATTGTTTCTGTGCAATAAAAGCATTTAAGGCAACTACTTTTGTGTAAAGTACAGTGGCCAGCATAAATGAGTACACCCCCTTTGAAAAGTAACATCTCATCTCATCTCATTATCTCTAGCCGCTTTATCCTTCTACAGGGTCGCAGGCAAGCTGGAGCCTATCCCAGCTGACCACGGGCGAAAGGCGGGGTACACCCTGGACAAGTCGCCAGGTCATCACAGGGCTGACACATAGACACAGACAACCATTCACACTCACATTCACACCTACGGTCAATTTAGAGTCACCAGTTAACCTAACCTGCATGTCTTTGGACTGTGGGGGAAACCGGAGCACCCGGAGGAAACCCACGCGGACACGGGGAGAACATGCAAACTCCACACAGAAAGGCCCTCGCCGGCCCCGGGGCTCGAACCCAGGACCTTCTTGCTGTGAGGCGACAGCGCTAACCACTACACCACCGTGCCGCCCGAAAAGTAACATTTTAAACAATATCTCAATGAACACAAACAATTTCCAAAATGTTGACAAGACAAAGTGTAATATAACATCTGTTTAACTTATAACGTAAAAGTAAGGTTAATAATATAACTTAGATTACACATTTTTTCAGTTTTACTCAAATTAGGGTGGTGCAAAAATGAGTACACCCCACAACAAAAACTATCTAGTACTTTGTATGGCCTCCATTATTTTTAATGACAGCACCAAGTCATCTAGGCATGGAATGAATAAGTTGGTGACATTTTGCAACATCAATCTTTTTCCATTCTTCAACAATGACCTCTTTGGCTGGCTGGCATGGCTGTAACCCTCTGTTCCCAGTAGAGAATGTGTGGAGAATTTAGAAATGAAAAACATGATAGTAATGACCCCGTACTGTTGCACACCTTAAGACCTGGTTGCAGGAAAAATGGGACAAAATAACAACTGAAATGCTTCATCACTTTGTGTCTTCAGTCCCTAAACATATTTTAAGTGTTGTGAGAAGGAATAGAAACATTATAAAGTGGTAAATGCTTTACTATCCCAACTTTTTTTTAAATGTGTTGCAAGAATCAAAATTGAAATGTGTTTATTTTGAAAACAAACAAACAATTCATCAGGTAAATCATCAAATATTCTACTATTGTATTGTTTTCAGTGCAATACAGATCAAAGATTATCATTGTTTTCAGCTTTAATTTCAGTTTCATCATACTATCCAAGCTTTTTCTGATTTAGGGTTGTATTCATTTTTATTTTTTTAAATTAGGTTTTACATAGCCAACTACTCCACCTGTAGATCTGTGCTCACAGTATTTGTGATTAAAAAAATGATGTTCCCAGAAAAGTAACAACTACTGGCTTGTTTTGTGGAATTCTGAGGATTCTGATTGATTGATCACACCATAAGCACAGACTCAATTTCAAATTGTTTAGTTCCAGTTTCAACCACTGTGATTGTGAGCTTGTTGCTTTTTGGGGTAATAACATAATCCTTGATTTTGCTGAAGGTGACTAAACTCAGTCTTTAAACTATAATAGACTTTTAGCTTATATACTTAAATACAAGTGAATGAAGTTTCAATGAATTTGAATGAAGACCACATGAGTTTTATTACCTGCAAAATTTGGTTTCAGGGCCCAAGAACATAAATAATTACAAGGAAATATGATTCCTGAATGTTCCACAACAAAACCTTGAAAGAAACTTCACTTTCTTACATAAGGCAGTTTATTAGGCTAGTCAAGATCTCAAAAAATGTAAAAAGTTATGACAAAAAAATTCTTACTTTTAGGCTTCAGGTCACAGGTTTTGTCTTCAATTCAATGTAAAACAAAGGACAAAATAGTGTTAATTAATGCACGACTCAAATTATCTCTTTTTTACTCAACTTATAAACTTGATCTTTGTATGATTATAAAGGGTTTTTCAAACTTTCTATCTGTACTATTTGTTTTAGTCAAATCAGTTCATTTGTACAGCGTGTTTAACAACAGACGTTGCAAAGCAGCTTTGCAGAAAAATAAAGACTTTAAACATATGATCTAATTTTATCCCTAATAAATATATTTATCCCTAATGATCAAACCTGAGGTGACAGCGGTGAGGAAAAACTCCCTTAGACGACATGAGGAAGAAACCTTGAGAGGAACCAGACTCAAAAGGGAACCCATCCTCATCTGGGTGATAACAGATTATAAATAACTCACGTCTATAACTGTGTCCTATATAGACCCTTCCCACGTGACGTCACGACAAATGCGGCCGCCATTTTGGACATGAACTACCAGTAGTCTACCACAGCCAACAACGAGGAATGACGGCGAAGCATCGAAAGGAATATAGCCATCAAAGAAAGTTTTTACTTTCAGCAAGACTTCCATCATGCCATTATATTGTTGTGCACCTGGATGTAGTAACCATCAACACACAAGGCAAGATTTATCATTTTATCGGATCCCGACAGATGCTGACCGACGGAGAAGATGGATGGTCTCTAAAATACTGGCAAAATGATGTTTATTGACATAGCAATTGTGTGTAACGGGAAGCATTTGCATATCCAAAGTGTTGTGTTTACATCAAAGATAAAATAAACTGATATGACAACGACTGCTGCTGCCAGGTTGGGGACACAAACTAGTAGAAAGGAAGTGTGCCAACAGACTTCCTTTATGGTCGATTCTGCTTTAAGGTAAGATGCATTTAATTATTCGTCTGCTGTGGGTTTGGAATCGGTAGCCTGACCGATTCGTTCATGTTTGTGGTGCCATTTGTTTGTTGACGCGTGCTGAAATGGAAGATTGGTTGTTGACATGATTTCCAGTGATGCTTTGGTGCTGCTGTGGATCAGATGTGTTGAGTAGCCTGACTGTTTTTTTCTTCTTGCGTGTGGTATCATTGTTGACGCGAGGTTGTTTTTCGAACATGCCAATGCGGACACGATTTCCCCTGATGAGTTATGACTTCAGACGCGATGCATGTGTGGAGGTGTGGAGTCCGCGTGATATGTGCGTAAGATAGGCTTCTCATGTGTTTGGAGATCCACACTCTGAGACAAGCGCAAGCGCAGGGACCCCCAAAAAATATCGGCATAGTTCGAACACTGGGTTGGAGAAAGTAATGGCAAATAGTGAGTGCACAAACCATAGAAAGTAAACTGTACACAGCGCCAGGGCAGTGTGATGGTATGTCTACTTTTAGATTGTGTTAGCTTATCAATGAACACACTCGTCACTCGACGAGTTTCACGTCTTTACGACGGATACTTAAATCAAATCAAATCAAATCAAGTTTATTTGTACAGCGCTTTTAACAATAAACATTGTCGCAAAGCAGCTTTACAGAATTTGAACGACTTAAAACATGAGCTAATTTTATCCCTAATCTATCCCCAATGAGCAAGCCTGTGGCGACGGTGGCAAGGAAAAACTCCCTCAGACGACATGAGGAAGAAACCTCGAGAGGAACCAGACTCAAAAGGGAACCCATCCTCATTTGGGCAACAACAGACAGCCTGACTATAATATTAACAGTTTTAACAGGTATAACCCTCAACTGTCCTCATGGGGCCATCCTTCACAGGAGTGGGGCGATAAAACTCCAACCAGACACAGGGCACCAGGATGGATCAAGCAGGTCCGAGGGGCAGAAGAGGCCAGCATCTCAATCCCAGGATCAACATGTAACTCAGAGGGACAGATGGGGGGGGAGAGAGAGAGAAAGAAAACACATTGTTAGGTATGCCCTAAAAATGACAAGTATTAAATCTGTGTGGTAGGCTCGCAGAGACGAGAGTCTTTACATCAGGCATAACACACAATGGCATGTTAATATGGTAAAAAATATATCATGACCTGCTCTGGCTGGATGCTTGATTGGGTGATGGGAGCACACTCCTCAGCAATGATGAGATGCAGATGGGACCCTTAGGCCTGGCCAAGACAATTCAGTTACATTTCACCGGGTCTGGGACATGCGACAGAATGTCTGACGGCCGATTCCCTGCAGGCTACGATAGCCAGTCGAGGTCCCCACCGTCTCCACCAAAAGATTTCCTCTTGACTCCATGTAACTCAGAGGGACAGATTTGGGGTGGGGGGGAGAGAAAGAAAAACACAGGTGGTTAGGTATGCCCAATGTCACCTGAATAAGTAGGAACAGTATACATATTGCACTGAGTACAAGCAGGGACTCTGGCAACTAACTATGACAGCATAACTAAAAGGAGAGAGCCAGAAGGTAACACAGGCATGAGGGAGCCCCGGGACATAAAGCAGCAGCCACTACACCGTCAACAAACTCGAGTGAGCAAGCGAGTGGGGACTGACAGCATCCATACATCCCAGTTTACCAAAACACTCTATGTCTGAGGACCCTCCAGATCTACTCCTTTACCTCATAAACACCATTAACAAAAGGCTTGACTAAACAGATATGTTTTCAGCCTAGACTTAAATGCTGAGACTGTGTCTGATTCCCGAACATTACTTGGAAGGCTGTTCCATAACAGTGGGGCTTTGTAAGAAAAGGCTCTGCCCCCTGATGTAGCCTTCACTATACGAGGTACCAGCAGATAGCCTGCACCTTTTGATCTAAGTAGGCGTGGCGGGTCATAGAGGAGCAGAAGTTCCTCTGTATTTAAGTATCCTCTTAAATGTGTGTTAGGTATTATTGTTGCAGTCTAAGCAGTCATTGTAACAGCTAGATGAGCGCGAACCGAAAGGGTCTGTGCCATAAACCGTTATTTCTTCATGTCCAAAATGGCGGTTGCATTTACGAAGGTCATGTGAGTGAAAAGAGTCTATAGTCACAAAGTACAATGATGGAACCAGGAAATTCATTATAATTTTAACTTGAAGTCTATTTTGTTGAAGTTATCAACTGTTCATTGATGGATACTTGAGTGTAAAACTGTTCATGACAACTGCAGTCCTAAAGTTATCATGGTGACTGTAGTCCTAAACCATCATAGCAAAACTGTAAGTATCCAGAGCATTTTCCAAGTGTGAGTTTCGACTGTCCATATGGGGCCATCCTCCACAGGAGCGAAGTGATCAGAACCTCAAGCAGAAGTAGGGTAACAGGATGCAGAAGCCATGGCCTAGAGAAGCAGCTTTGGGACCAAAAGGTTACCAAATGCCTGTAGTGCAAGGCAAGCCACCTAACCCTCCAACAGCTGCCCGGGTGCTGTGGCACTGCACGGTATGGGTTGCATTCAACCAGATGAGTTGAATGCAGAGAAAGAATTTCATTGTGCTCTAATGTACATACGATGAATAAAGGCTTAAAATAAATGGATCAGGCAGGTCCAAAGGCCAACCTCAGGATTGATATGTAACGAGAGAGAGAGAGAAACACGGGTTGTTTGGTACGCCCAGTGTCACCTAAAGAGTAAGAACAGTACACATTGTGTGCTGAGTGCAAGCGGGCACTCCAGCAAGACTAACTGTGACAGCATAACTAAAAGGGAGAGCCAGAAGGTAACACAGTCATGAGGGAGCCCTGGGACATAAAGCAGCAGCCACTCCACTGTTAACAAACCCAAGTGAGTGTGTGTGTGGGGGGGGGGGGGGAGAGTATCCATACATCCCAGTTTACCATGATCTTAGCATTTATCCATCCATCCATCCTCTACCGCTTATCCGGATGGTGGGGGTAGCAGCCTAAGCAGAGCAGCCCAGACTTCCCTCTCATGATTCTTAGCATTTAATCATGTTTAAAATTGTGCTCACATACCTAACTATAGATTGGAATGTATTACTCTGTTCTGCTAGCTAGATCCAGAAAAATAAAAAAATATATAATATATATGTATATATTTCCTCTTTTTTCCCTTTGAGCTGAAGAATGCTACGAGTGCAGCCCTTAAGATGACGTCATGGTTTCCTCCCAGGATAAACAGTAAGGGTTAGTCATCAAGGGTGCGTGATGTGTGTGGAATGAAACACAGCTGAGCAGTTCACGCGGTCAGGGTTGTGGCTTCAAAGATCACGGACAGAGAGTAGAGGTGAAGATCAAGACTCTGCATTTGTACAGCAGCAGGCACGAGTGAAGAGGAATAAAAAACAGACAAGTAAGAGGTGAAGTGAAGTGAAGTGAGGTGAGGTGAGTCCTCATTTATGTTCCATTCGTTTGTTTTTCTCTAGTTCGCGCGTGCACGGTGCATGCTCACACTCACTGCGCGCGCGCGGAAATAAACATGGCTCAGTGTTGTATTATTGTGAGAGAGCGCGCGCTCGCACACAAATTCGGGTGTTTATATAACGTGTGTATGCGCACGTGCCTTCACCTCCCGCAGCGTTGTGCATGTGCAGCACCAGTCAAAAGTTTGGACACAACTTTTAATTCAATATTTTTATGGATTAAAAATCATTTCATGTCTTAAAGTAATGGATGTTGTTTCTCTTTGCTTAGTTGAGTGGTTCTTGCTAGAATATGGATTATTGTATCTTTATACCATGTCATTTTAATAATGAATAAATCAAATGCTGTAGTTGTGGAATAGGCAAGGCAAGTTTATTTAGGCAGCTGGGCCATAGAAGGTTCACGCTGCATGCTGCACGCTACACGCGTGTAAAGAAAAGTGGACAAACGTTGCATGACTTGCTCTGGGCAGTAGAACGGCGTTCACGTTGCATGCTGCACACTTCACGCGTGAAGCGAGAAATGAACATGCACACTTTTTTCTAGGCGTGAAGATGGAAATTCCGGTCACCGCCGCGCCAGCCAATCAGAACAGGTCTAGGGAGATAACTCTATGCTTTCAGGGGAAAACTAAAGAAAAATATAATTGAATGGTATAATTGAAAAATAGTTCTTCATCGGGATTGTCAAGCAGCTTATAGAATGTTCGGTGAAATTCACCACGGGTTTCTCTCAGAAGGAAGTGTTCTCGGCTCCAAATTCTGTTCCTTTTTCTCTTCCTCTGTCTCAGTAAAAGCAGAATGAGGCAATCGTCGTCATCCGAAGAGTCCATATTGTTGGTTACTCGGTCAAAGTAGAACAGACGCAACACGTGAACATCCAAGCATGAAGTTTAATGGCCCAGGGTCCGGTTCTTCACGTGAACGTGTAGCGTGCAGCATGCAGCGTGAACCTTCTATGGCCCAGCTGCCTTATATAGCGCATTTCATGCACAGTGGCAGCTCAATGTGCTTTACAGAGGTAAAAGCAAAACAGTAAACAATAGAAAATAAAATTACATAAAATAAAGGGGGAAGAAGAGAGAAAAATAAGAATTAAACAGTAGTAGAAATAAAATGAAGTAAAAGTTCAGTAAAAAAACAGCAGAATAAAATAGTATAAAAGTTAAGTAAAGTTTTGTTGGGGTTCACCCAGTCGGAAACGGTCAACTTATTTCTCGGGACCCCCACCCTCGTCCCGCCCAGAGCTCTGGGGAGGTCAGTCGCCAAGAAAGACAGGAACCCCAATGTAGTTCACATCTTTATTCGCAAGTTCCCCCAATTGGACAAGAATACAGAGGGTTATTATATACGAGTGTTATCTGTGTGTAAATGACATCACTGTTCGATATCTGTGTGTGTGTGTGTGCATGAATGTGTGTATGTGTGTGTGTCTATGGGGGGGGTGTGAGTGAGTGACATCATTTTGATATCTGTATTTGTGTGTGTGTGTGTGTGTGTGTGACATCATAATTACATCACTGTTCTAATGGAATGTTCAGATGTATGTGTGTGTGTTTGACTTGCGTGCAAGTGAGCAGCTTGATCTTGGGGCAGGTCAAATAATCTCTATCAGTTGTGTGTGTGTGTGTGTGTGTGTAAATCATAACATAACATATTTCTGATCATATGACATGATAGCAAGGTACAGACAGATTTTAAAGGTCATTGCTTAAGTACACCCCTTCAGGTCAGATATAACATAGGGCAATATGTACTTAAGATGGTGATGGAATTAAACACATATGTTATAAGAAAGTAAACAAAAAATAAGAACAAACCTAAACAAAGACAGTCATAAGAAACATAAACAAAGAAGAATATGTCTTTAACAATCCCAAACCATACTCTGCAATTACAAAACTAACTTAAAACTATAAAACTAACTTAAATCATTGAATGCATCTTAGATCTAACAATTAAATCTAAATCACTGCCATAGTATATGCAATAGTCCAAAATAATAAAGGATCTTAAAAATATAAAGTCTTAACTCTTTGTGCAGCTGTGGTTGTGTGTGATATCAAAGGCCATTGTGGGTGTGCGTGATATCATCGCAGACCCTGTCGCCATCTAAACACATCTCTGATCAACAATACACATTTCATATCAAAACAAGCAAAATGTTCCCAAACAATGTCCAGCCGAGACATAAGGTCATTTTAACTGACAGAAATTAATCCTTAATTTTGTCACAAAAATAAATTACTGCCTTCTTGGTCAAGAATAATACTTATATAAACCTAACAATCTTAAAACATGCAGAGACTGTAAAAGTTAAGTAAAGTTTAAAACATGTAGATATGATATTTATCAGTTAGCAGAAAGCATCTGAGAACAGCTTGGTCTTTAGTCTAGATTTGAAGCTGCCAACAGCAGGAGCATTTTTTATGTCCTCTGGCAGTTGGTTCCATAGCTGTACTGCATAGTAGCTAAAAGCTGCTTCACCACACTTTGTTTTAACAACAGGTTTTACCAGTAAATTTTGCTGCTGCGATCTGGTAGCTCTGATTGGGTTAGGCCACTGCAACATATCAGAGAGGTAATTGGGCCCTGTACCATTTAGATTTGTACACCAGCAGCAATGCTTTAAAGTCAATTCTGTAGCTTACTGGAAGCCAGTGAAGGGACCTTAGAATTGGAGTAATGTGCTCTGTTCTTTTTGTTCGTGTGAGAACCCTAGCCGCTGCATTTTGAATCACCTGAAGTCGTTTGATGGTCGTTTTTGGCAGACCTGTGAAAAGGCCATTGCAGTAATCAACCCTACTAGAGATGAAGGCATGTATAAGTTTTTCCAGATCGTTTTTTGACATAAGTCCTCTTAGTTTGGAAATGTTTTTTAGGTGATAAAATGCTGTTTTAGTGATTGCTTTCATGTGACTGTCAAAGTTTAGCTCGCTGTCAATGAAAACACCAAGATTTTTAACCATATCCTTTGTTTTAATCCCCTTTGTGTCAAGAATAGTGGTAATCCTGAGTCCTTCATCTTTTTTCCCAAATAGAATTACTTCTGTTTTATCTGTGTTCAGCTGAAGAAAATTTTGTGACATCCAGTTGTTGATTTGGTCGATACACTGGTAGAGACATTCAAGGGGGCATAATCATTAGGTGATAGAGCAAAATAAATTTGGGTGTCATCTGCATAGCAGTGATACAAAATTGAGTTGTTGTTGATAATTTGTCCAAGTGGGAGCATATAAAGGTTGAATAGTAATGGTCTCCCCGTGTCTGTCTGCATGGGTTTCCTCCAGGTGCTCCGGTTTCCCCCACAGTCCAAAGACATGCAGTTAGGTTAACATGGGACGGCTTGGACTGACATGCCCAAGAGTGGCAGCGCATACGTATGCAGCGGCTTTGTGTTACTATAATGAAAATAAATTTTGTTGTGCATTTGTGCAGTGACAAAGGTATTCTATTCTAAACTGAACGTACCAGTCGAACTGAAATTATGTCAAAAAGTTAACTTTATTATCCCACAAGGGGAAATTCAAGTGGTCAGTGCATACACAGAGGTAGACAAGATTTAAAACATAAAACAAATAATAAATACCCCACCCCATACATCAGCAATCCAATTGATACATACTGGTCTTTCACATCCCCCCCCCCCCAACACACACACGCACACACAGTACTGTCAAGTTCTTTGCCCTTCATTTACAATCCTGATTGCAGTGGGGACAAATGACTTACTGAACCTGGTAGTTCTTATTTTCCTTTGCAGCAGTCTCCCCTTGCCATGTTGGCTTGGCTGGAATCTATTGTATAGGGGATGGGTTGGATCCCTGAGAATACTCTCAGCTTTATGTAGTATAATGTCTTTGTATAGCTGGACAGCTGATACTTGATTACACCCAATTATCCCACTGGCATTCTTAATAATGCGTTGTAATTTATCCTGATCATGTTTACGCGTATTGCCAAAGACACAGATCAGTCCAAAGGACAAGACACTCTGAAGCACAGACCTATAAAACAACTGTAAAATACATCCATCAACATTAAAACTTCGTAACTTCCTTAAGAAAAACATTCTCTGTTGGAGCTTTTTTTACCTTAGAAGTGGCACATTTGTCAAACTTCAACTGATCATCAAGTTCAATCCCTAAATATTTGTAGGTGTTAACTCTTTCAATGGATGTGTTATTGACGACTGTGTGGGGTACTACTTCTGTATTACGTCTAAAATCAATAACCATTTCTTTAGTTTTGGTTGCATTTACAGTAAGATGGTTTTCAAAGCACCAGCTTATGAAGCTCCCCACTTCCTCCTCAAAGCTGGCCATTGATGCACTCCCTGTTGTTAAAAATCCTACCAGGGCAGCGTCATCCGCATACTTAAAATAAGAGTGTCTGGTGTCGAAAGCGCGGCACTCATTGGTGTAAAGTGTATAAAGTATAGGGGACAACGCAGAGCCCTGCGGTGCACCAGTATTGATGTAACTCATGGAAGAGATAGTCTGATTAAACCTGACCTGTTGGGTTTGCTTTAGAAGAAAATTGTTGATCCACATGATAAGCCTTGGATTAACGCCTAGATCTACCAGCTTGCATACCAGCAGGTGGGGTTGTATGGTGTTGAATGCACTGCTGAAGTCAATAAAGACAATCTTTACAAAACTCTGAGGTGCTTCAAAAATGTCTCCAATTAAAGATTGATATTTTCGCATGAAAACGTGGTCCTCAAAAATCGAAAATCAACATCTCATCGACTAAAGAGGATGTGGAAGCTACTAGCAACGTGATGGAGCTAACGGTGGTGCTGACTGAACTGAAGTCTTTTCATTCTGAGTTTGCATGATTTGGGTCCAAGTTGGACAGCATAGATGACCGCCTGGGTAAAGTGGCTAGCTTGGTCACCACCCTGGAAAACAAGATGACGGAGGTGAAGCAAAACGTTGCTGCC
The DNA here is from genome assembly GCF_027579695.1 of Neoarius graeffei. Taxonomy (NCBI): domain Eukaryota; kingdom Metazoa; phylum Chordata; class Actinopteri; order Siluriformes; family Ariidae; genus Neoarius; species Neoarius graeffei. The sequence goes on from NC_083577.1 coordinate 94,217,802, forward strand.
GATACCGCACGGATGGAAGAGGTTGAAAACCGGATAATGTCAGCAGAGGAGCAATTGGAGAAGAACAAGACTGAACTTGCCAATGTCATGAAATGAATTGCTTATCTGGAATCCAAGACTGAAGATCTGGAAAACCGAAGTTGTAGAAAGAACTTGAGGCTGTTTGGTCTCCGGGAGGGTGCCGAAGGCAGCCGACCATTGCTGGAGTTCGTACAGGACATGCTGGCTGGAGCTGGACGCTAACAGCTCTTTTGTCCTGGAGAGAGTCCACCGAACTCTAGCACCACCAAAGCCGAAACATAATAGAGCGGTTCTCATTCGGTTTTTGAAGTTTCAAGATTGGGAGTTTGTCTTCTGTTCCATGAAACAACGCGACATCCGATATGAGGGGAACAAGCTCTTCTTCACACAAGATTTCTCAGCTGAAACTATGCGGCAACGGTTTGAATTTAACACAATCAGAAGAGTGTTCGTCGAAAAGGGAACCTTCCGTGGGTTTCAGTATAATCCTTGCAAAATGAGGGTTCTCCACAATGGGGAAAATACACCTGCTTTCATCACCCAAAGAAGTGAAGGATTTCCATAGAGGACACACCTGAGTGGTCTGAGTAAGAGTATGATGAGAATCACAACCACTTAATTACTGTATCGATGAAAACTACCTGATATATAAACCTGCACTTTCTGAATCTCAGACATTTTTTTGTTTTTATCATTAGAAATGACACTAAAGCCCTTTTTTAGTAGATACAGTACAGTAATAAGGAGGTCGCGTCTGCCGCCAAATAGTTTAGGCTTCTGGGCTTATCCTTTTATTACCCACAGCATTGCTTTCGGTTGAAACTTTAATTCCATTGAGATGAGACGCTGTAGGTTGGAATGAACATTCATAACAGACGATATCGGAACACAGTTTGGTGGCTACTTTTATTTTCATCCTCATGTAATATGGATTGAATCGGTAATGTTTTAAATTATAATAAGGTGCAAGGTTGGTGGGCACCACTGGCTGCTTATTGAGTTGGATTTACATAGTTTAGCTGCTCCTCTATAAAGTGGATCAGCACGAGCCCCTTAATTTCTTTATACTGAACAAGGGAGGGGGGATTCAGGTGTTTAAGTGCTCAAATGTTTGTTTGCATGCATAAATGTATGTTTTTCTTTTTTCCTTGTGAAGTCGTGCAAACAACAGTAACATTGCTTTTTACTATTTCTTGTATAATGGACTTCATATGGAACAAACAAACATCCAGAATAGGCCTGTCACGATGACACATTTTGTTGGACGATATATTGTCTCAGAAATTTTTGCGGTAAATGATATTATTGCTGACGTCTTTTCAAGACAATTTTATGCCACTAGTAAAATAATAATGATCATGCAAATACACCCTTTCAAAGAACAGTAAACTTTTTAATGAAGTCAACTTATTCAACAGTGGAACATAAAAATATATATAAATACATAACAAAGAAATAAAACAACAATCAAACAAAACCACTCACAACAAAAACAATAAATAAAATGCAATCTGTGGCTCTTAAAAATTGCACTTAAGTAAATGTTAACTTAGCACAGGGTAATAAAAAGACATTCTTTTCTTCACAGGCAACATTCTGCCAATCCAGTTTCTCAAAGATTAGTACCCAGATAAACAAAAAGTGCAAAGTAACAACGTATTGCCAGCTGTCATTTGGATAAAAGTAACGACGATTAGAATGAGAACATGTAGGCAAGGGCATAGGTTTGGTATTAACACTGGTAGGGATAAAAACCCAATGCCAACTTCAGGTCAACATTAGAGGGTCACAATATTTTGCTCTGTTGTGTTCCACCAAAAGAGTATCCATCATCTCTCCAAAGTCCAGACTTTTAAAATTTGAAGTTCAGAACTGTAGTAATTCATTATTATTAATAATAATAATAATAATAATAATAATGTGCACTTCATTTGATTTAATTGCAAATCTTGCATGTGATGATTAACTCATTCTACCAGTTTGCAAATGTGTTTTACAAGCGAATAACGCACTGACTGTCAGGAGGGTGTATGTTCCTTTCCCTCATAAATGGAAATAAAACACATCCGGAGCCTTAAACACTGCATTCCATGAGGCTGGCAGGGGGAGTCGGCTCTCTTCTGTGAGATCTTTAACTAGTTTTAGAATGCCAGTTTAAGCTGATACGTGATTGATCTAACGGTAAAACAGGACGAGGGCTCGAGAACTTTTTTTTGACATGTTGAAAGGTTACAATTTTACTTGGCAACAGAATGTATCTGAATTCTGATTGGCTGTTATTGCCCTTTTGTTGTCTTCTTGAGCCCAGAGAGGGGAGGGAAAGGAGGAAGGGACAGGGTTCTACAGAGGAGTTTTTGGCCAACGCTTTCAAATGAACTGCCTCGAAAACCAATCAGTTCAGCGGATGTGTGGACTCGGTATGTGATGTTTTCAAAAGAGAGGCGGAGTCACCAAACATTTCTGATCAAGAAGGTGGAGGCTGTTCTGCTTATTACGTGAAAATGTGATTTGCTTAAAAGGTGTCTGGGCCTTGAACAATGTCCACGTCACCATCGGGTTGTTGTTGTTTACATGTGTCATGTTACCCGAACTTGGTCAGGGCTCTGCAGGTCTTAACTGAAGCACTTCAAATTAAGGGTTAGCGGGCTGCTAAAGTTTACAGGCACTTCACAAGCAAGACTAGGTGCAATATTGGCCAACATTTGGAGAATTTGATATGATTTAATGTCTTTTTGACTTTAATGAGCACCAGTTGTATCAAGTTGGATTGTTATTTACATGCCACACAAACTTAGTCATATTCGTATGTTGTCGTTTTTACACACTGAATACGAACTGTTGTTAACTGATTCATTTTACAACCTAATCTAACGTTATGTTCCTCAAGGACAGTTTGCTAGCTAGCAGCTGGTCATTGCACTGCAACCGCACTTGCTAATTGACATGGTAACCAAATTTGCTTGCTGTTTTCATGACCACGCTCCCAGAGCGAATATTCCTGAGCGAGGTTTGCGTGGTGTTTCGCCCAGTGGAAACCTACAGTAACCATTTGTGTACCGTGCACAGAGCGTGATTTTTATTTTAACTTTTTTCTTTTCTATCAGAAATATTGGTAGGGACCTATCAGCCGTCGCTTGCTATTGGTAGGGACACGTCCATACCCAATTCTACACCTATGGTCTGTACAACGGAGCAACGTGTTGTCTTTTCCCATTCAGTGGATACCCTGGCTGGATAACTGTTGCATGCTGGGAGGCCCCGCCTCTGACAAAGAGCATGTTTTATTCAGGCAATGGGTCAAGCTAATACTCTGGTGACTTCTCTTTGTAGATGTATAGCACGTAAATGCCAAAATTGCAGTAAAAAAAAATTACCGAGTTCATTTTCATTTACCGTACGTTAAGTTGGTATATCGAATATCGCGACAGGTCTAATCCAGAATATCTGTTATATAAAGTTATGAGCTGGAATGTCGGGGGACTAAGGTAGTTAACCAAACTGAATCAGGTTATGAATAGGATTAAGCAACTAAAATCAAAAATAATTTTTTTTGCAAGAAGCACATCTGACTCTCTCTGATGTTAGGCTAGTAAGGAATAGATGGCCTGGCCAAGTTATAAGTCATTCTCGCACCATATGGTGCATTAGGCGGCACCGATCTCCGTTTCCGTAGCCCTCGGCCTCTTGCCTATTACGTAGCTAGGGTTACAGTGGGGGGGCTAGTCCTCTCGTAACCACGAGAGTTTGTGGATATACAAGTTATATATGCATCATACAATAATGACGCAAGAGGGCGGGATGGTATCCATCCCACTCGGGAAGGTGCTGCTCTCATTTCCTGCAGCATAGGTCATAGTCTCAGAACAGGCCTAGTTAATTTCTGACAATCCAGAGCCAAGGCCAGGGAGCAGACGAACAGGCTAAACCGACTGTCTGCTAGCTGCACAGAGTCGTCACTCAGGGTCCACTACATCGAGACTGTGTCTGTTCCCCGAGCTCAACAAAAAGGTAGAAATATTCAGAGTGTTTGTTCCAGTAACCTAATCAATATAAAATTAGATCATACTGACTGTACAGCTGCTGCCAGCACCTTTGATCTAAAGGTGGGGCTATTAAATATTAGATATCTTGCATCTAAAGCACTAATGGTTAATGAACTCATTACTGATCAGGAGTTTAATGTACTTTGTTTAACTGAAACATGGACTAAGCCAAATGAATATATAGCATTAAATGAAGCGAGTCCTCCTGGATACAGTTATATACACCGGCCTCATCTAACTGGCAGAGGAAGGGGTGTTGTGGTTATTTATAATGATTATCTAGGTGTAACACAGAAACCTGGTTATAAATTTAATACATTTGAAGTTCTTCATATGAATATAATGTATGTAGCCTTGAAAAATAGGTCTACCCAGTTAATTCCGTTACTTATTATTTACAGGCCCCCGGGGCCATATTCTGAGTTTCTTTCTGAATTTATAGATTTTCTCAGGTATAGTGATTTCCTTAGACAAAGCTTTAGTTGTTGGAGATTTTAATATTCACTTCGAGGGAGGTGGGGGACATTGAGTCTGAGTGGACCATGGTCTCTACCTCCATTGTAGACGCGGCTGTTCAGAGCTGTGGCCGCAAGGTCTCCGGTGCCTGTTGTGGCGGCAATCCCCGAACCCCGGTGGTGGACATCGGAAGTAAGGGATGCCATCAAGCTGAAGAAGGAGTCCTATCGGGCCATGTTGGTCTCCGGGACTCCTGAGGCAGCTGACGGGTATCGGCAGGCCAGGCGTGCTGCAGCTCGGGCAGTTGCAGAGGCAAAAACTCGGAACTGGGAGGAGTTCGGTGAGGCCATGGAGGAGGACTATCGGTCGGCCTCGAAGAAATTCTGGCAAACCATCCAGCGCCTCAGGAGGGGGAAGCAGTACTCTGCCAACACTGTTTACAGTGTGGGTGGGGAGCTGTTGACCTCGACTGGGGACATTGTCGGGCAGTGGAAGGAATACTTTGAGGATCTCCTCAATCCCACTGTCACGTCTTCCATTGAGGAAGCGAAGGCTGATGACTCGGAGGTGGACTCGTCCATTACCCAAACCGAAGTCACTGAGGTGGTTTGCAAGCTCCTCGGTGGTAAGGCACTGGGGGTGGATGAGCTCCGCCCTGAGTATCTCAAGTCTCTGGACGTTGTGGGGCTGTCTTGGCTGACGCGCCTCTGCAACATCGCGTGGCGGTCGGGGACAGTGCCTCTGGAGTGGCAGACTGGGGTGGTGGTCCCTCTTTTTAAGAAAGGGGACCGGAGAGTGTGCTCCAATTATAGGGGAATCACACTTCTCAGCCTCCCAGGAAAGGTTTACTCCAGGTTACTGGAGAGGAGAATTCGGCCAATAGTCGAACCTCGGATCCAGGAGGAACAATGCGGTTTTCGTCCTGGTCGCGGAACACCTGGACCAACTCTATACCCTTCATAGGGTGCTCGAGGGTTCATGGGAGTTTGCCCAACCAGTCCACATGTGCTTTGTGGATCTGGAGAAGGCATTCGACTGTGTCCCTCGTGGTATTCTGTTGGGGGTGCTTCGGGAGTATGGGGTTCGGGGCTCTTTGCTAAGGGCTGTCCGGTCCCTATACGAATGGAGCAGGAGTCTGGTTCGCATTGCTGGCAGTAAGTCCGACCTGTTCCCAGTGCATGTTGGACTCCGGCAGGGCTGCCTTTTGTCACCGGTTCTGTTCATAATTTTTATGGACAGAATTTCTAGGCGCAGCCAGGGGCCAGAAGGAATCCTGTTTGGGAACCACAGGATTTCATCTCTGCTTTTTGCAGATGATGTTGTCCTGTTGGCTTCTTCAAACCAGGACCTTCGGCATGCACTGGGGCGGTTTGCAGTCGAGTGTGAAGCGGCTGGGATGAGAATCAGCACCTCCAAGTCTGAGGCCATGGTTCTCAACCGGAAAAGGGTGGCTTGCCCTCTCCAGGTTGGTGGAAAAGTCCTGCCTCAAGTGGAGGAGTTTAAGTATCTTGGGATCTTGTTCACGAGTGAGGGAAGGATAGAGCGTGAGATCGACAGGCGGATCGGTGCAGCCTCCGCAGTGATGCGGTCGCTTTACCGGTCCGTTGTGGTGAAGGAGCTGAGCCAAAAGGTGAAGTTCTCGATTTACCAGTCGATCTACGTTCTGACTCTCACCTATGGTCATGAGCTTTGGGTAATGACTGAAAGAACAAGATCGTGGATACAAGTGGCCAAAATGAGTTTCCTTCGCAGGGTGGCTGGGCGCTCCCTTAAAGATGGGGTGAGAAGCACAGTCACTCGGGAGGAGCTCGGAATAGAGCCGCTGCTCCTCCACATCGAGAGGAATCAGCTGAGGTGGCTTGGGCATCTCTTTTGGATGCCTCCTGGATGCCTCCCTGGCGAGGTGTTCCAGCCATGTCCGCCCGGAAGGAGGCCCCGGGGAAGACCCAGGACACGCTGGAGGGACCATGTATCTCGGCTGGCCTGGGAATGCCTCGGTGTTCTTCCCGAGGAGCTGGCTGAGGTGTCTGGGGAAAGGGAAGTTTGGGCTTCCATGCTCAGACTGCTGCCTCCGCGACCCGGCCCCGGATAAGCGTACGAAGACGAGACTTCGATAATCCAGAAGACGCTTTAAAAACAGCGCTTGTGTCAATTTTAGATTCAGTAGGGATTAATCAGAATGTCATAGGACTGACCCATAATTGTGGTCACACCCTCGATCTAATACTAACATTCGGGTTAAACGTAGAAAATATAGTCATACTTCCATAGTCTGATGTTATCTCAGATCATTATCTCCTCTCATTCAAACTATGTCTGAGTAATAATATATGCACCTCACCACGCTACTGTATTAAACGTACATTCACGTCAACTACTGCACAGAGCTTTATAAATGATCTCCCAGAGTTATCAACTTTGATTGGGTCACTGTCAGCCCCTGCAGAACTTGGTCAGGCAACTGAATGCTTAGAGTCAACGTTCCACTATACTTTAGATAATGTAGCTCCTCTTTAAAGGAAAATGGTAAGAGACAAAAAAAAAAAAAAAATTAGCACCCTGGTATCATGATGACACTCGCACATTAAAACAGACCACTCGAAAATTGGAACGTAAATGGCATCAGACAAAATTGGTAGTGTTCAAATTAGTGTGGAAGGAGAGCTTCCTGAAGTATAGAAAAGCGCTTAGTGCTGTTAGATCAACATATCTCTCCTCCCTAATAGAAGATAACAAAAATAGTCCTAGATTCCTATTTAATACTGTAGTAAAATTAACCAGGAATAAGTCCACTATAGACACATGCACACCTGCAGTATGTAGTAGCAACGACTTCATGAATTTTTTTTTTTTAAATGACAAAATTTAGAATATCCGACAAAAAATTCAAACTACTAATTTAAGGTCAGACAATGTAAGTGACCCTGTAGTTAACAGCAGGGGTGCAGATAGGATTTTTGAACTGGGGGGGACTGAGCTGTCAGCAAATGATTCCATTTTTTTTTTTGTGTGTGTGTGTGTATATATATATATATATATATATATACACACACTACCATTCAAAAGTTTGGGGTCACTTTGAAATGTCCTTATTTTTGAAAGAAAAGCACTGTTCTTTTCAATGAAGATCACTTTAAACTAATCAGAAATACACTCTATACATTGCTAATGTGGTAAATGACTATTCTAGCTGCAAATGTCTGGTTTTTGGTGCAATATCTCCATAGGTGTATAGAGGCCCATTTCCAGCAACTATCACTCCAGTGTTCTAATGGTACAATGTGTTTGCTCATTGCCTCAGAAGGCTAATGGATGATTAGGAAACCCTTGTACAATCATGTTAGCACAGCTGAAAACAGTTTAGCTCTTTAGAGAAGCTAGAAAACTGACCTTCCTTTGAGCAGATTGAGTTTCTGGAGCATCACATTTGTGGGGTCGATTAAATGCTCAAAATGGCCAGAAAAATGTCTTGACTATATTTTCTATTCATTTTACAACTTATGGTGGTAAATAAGTGTGTCTTTTCATGGAAAACACAAAATTGTCTGGGTGACCCCAAACTTTTGAACGGTAGTGTATACATGTTATTTCACCTCCCTCACTGCCATCACCAGGAACTACCTGCAGGCCAGGACAATGATAACATTTTAACATAGCCTATGGAAATCCAAAGTTTACACATTATCATCACGCACAGAAATTGCAAAACTGCAAAACTAGTTTTAAAACCGCTAAGTTCCAACTGTTAAACATAGCGAGAGCCTGGGCTGTGTGTGTGTGTGTGTGTGTGTGTGTGTGTGTGTGTGTGTGTGTATAAAGTGTAAACCAGTGCATCCTGACTTTCTAACTATGCCTGTGTGTTGCGTGAGCGGCAGTCAGTCAACAACTCTTCGCAAAGTTTCCTTATGAAACAATATGCTCGCTGAAATTATGGCAGGGAACGCCAGATTAAACATTAAAACTGCCTTCTGAGCACTGTATCTACAGGCTACCACTGAAAGAAGGAGGCTACCAGAAAGGCATCTCTACTCCGTACGATTTTACTTTCACTACGACATTACTTTGAACAGACTATCAAAAAATTGCAAGGTGATATGATAAAGTAAGGCACAGTTTACTTAGTTGTTTTTTTTTTTTTTTAAACGATGCAATCGTTTTCTGTCTTTTGGCACCCTTCATCATGCCGTGTTGGGGTCCTGAACTAGGAGGAGCTGTCCCCGATATGCCTGTCAAACTTGTAACCATAGCAACCAAGCTCGAGCTCGCAACCTGTGCAGTCTGCGCAGTTGCAACTATGTATATACTACTGTGCACCTCAATAAACCGAATGGTAATTAGACTTTTGATTTTTCCGTGAGGTTTGCCTTATGCAAAGAAAGACTGCATAGACATTTTTTCCTCCCTATAAGTGGGAGGGACCAAACGAGGTGAATTTAAATCTGGGTGGGACGAATCCCCCCCGTCCCCCCCTCTATCTGCGCCCGTGGTTAACAGTATAACTGTATCAGATCAGCAATTAGAATGTTTTACTCCCCTAAAAGAAACTGAATTACTTTCGTTAATCTCGGCATCAAAAGTCTCAACTTGTGTACTAGATCCCTTACCTACACGTCTATTCAAACAGATAATACCTGAAGTAATTGAACCACTTCTAAAAATAATAACTTCTTCTCTTATGATTGGCTATGTAATCCTTTAAACTAGCAGTTATAAAAAAAAACTGACCTTGATCCGTGTCAGCTGTCCAATTAGTGGCCAATATCAAACCTCCCCTTTATCTCCAAGATCGTTGAAAAAGCTGTGGCACGGCAGTTATGCTCATGTTTACATAGGAATAACATCCATGAAATGTATCAGTCAGGATTTAGACCTCATCATAGCACAGAGACAGCTCTGGTTAAAGTAGTAAACGACCTACTGTTGGCGTCTGATCAGGGCTGTCTTGTTGCTTGACCTTAGTGCAGCATTTGATACCACTGATCATTCCATTCTTCTGGATAGACTAGAAAATGTTGTGGGAGTTAAGGGAATGGCCCTTTCCTGGCTCAGGTCTTATTTAACTGATCGCTATCAGTATGTTGATGTAAATGGTGATATTTCTAGACATACTGAGGTAAAGTTTGATGTTCCACAAGGTTCTGTCTTGGGTCCACTGCTTTTTTTTTTTTTTTCTTTATATATGTTACCTCTGGGTGATATTATTTGTAAACATTGCATTCATTTCCACTGTTATGCTGATGACACACAGTTGTATGTTTCTGCAAAACCTGATGAGAGACACCAGCTTAATAGAATTGAGGAATGTGTAAAGGACATTAGACACTGGATGCTTATTAACTTCCTTCTGCTTAACTCTGACAAGACTGAAGTACTTGTACTAGGACCACTTGCAGCTAGAAGTAAGTTTTCTGATTACACAGTAATTCTGGATGGCCTTTCTGTTTCTTCACGTGCAGCAGTAAAAGACCTTGGAGTGATTATTGAACCCAGTCTTTCATTCGAAACTCACGTTGATAACATTACCCAGCTAGCTTTCTTTCATCTCAGAAATATTGCTAAGATAAGAAATTTAATGTCACTACACGACGCAGAAAAAGTAGTTCATGCTTTTGTTACCTCCAGGTTGGATTATTGTAATACCTTATTGTCTGGATGTTCCAATAAGTGCATAAACAAGCTCCAGTTAGTTCAAAATGCCGCAGCAAGAGTCCTTACTAGAACTAGAAAATATGACATCACCCCTGTCTAATCCACACTGCATTGGCTCCCAATCAAATTTCATATTGATTATAAAGTACTACTATTGACCTTTTTAAAGCACTAAATGGTCTCGCACCACAGTACCTGAGTGAACTTCTGCTCCTCGATGACCCGCCACGCCTACTTGGATCAAAAGGTGCAGGCTATCTGCTGCTACCTCGTATAATGAAGGCTACATCAGGGGGCAGAGCCTTTTCTTATAAAGCCCCACAGTTATGGAACAGCCTTCCAAGTAGTGTTCAGGACTCAGACACAGTCTTCGTGTTTAAGCCTAGGCTGAAAACCTATCTGTTTTACTCAAGCCTTTTGTTAATGGTGTTTATGAGGTAAAGGTGTAGATCTGAAGGGTCTTCAGACATAGTGTTTTGGTAAACTGGGATGTATGGATGCTGTCAGTCCCCACTCGCTTGCTCACTCAAGTTTGTTGACGGTGTAGTGGCTGCTGCATTATTATGTCCCGGGGCTCCCTCATGCCTGTGTTACCTTCTGGCTCTCCCCTTTTAGTTATGCTGCCATAGTTAGTTGCTGGAGTCCCTGCTTGTACTCTGTGCAATATGTATACTGTTCCTACTTATTCAGGTGACATTGGGCATACCTAACAACCTGTTCCCCCCCCCCCCCCCCCAAAATCTGTCCCTCTGAGTTACATGTTGGTCCTGAGATCAAGATGCTGACCTTTTCTGCTCCTCGGACCTGCTTGATCCATCCTGGTGCCCTGTGTCTGGTTGGAGTCTCATCGCATCGCTCCTGTGGAGGACGGCCCCATGAGGACAGTTGAAAGTCACACCTGGAGGATGCTCTGGACTCTTACAGTAATGCTTTTATGGCTGAGGACTACAGTTGACTTGCTAACTTTAGGACTGCAGTTGTCATGAACAGTTTTGCACTCAAGTTTCCATCAATGAAGAGTTATAGCATCAACGAAACTGACTTCATGTTAAAACTGTTAATATTATAGTCATGCTGTCTGTTGTTGCCCAGATGAGGATGGGTTCCCTTTTGAGTCTGGTTCCTCTCGAGGTTTCTTCCTCATGTCAGCTGAGGGAGTTTTTCCTTGCCACCGTCACCACAGGCTTGCTCATTGGGGATCAGTTAGGGATAAAATTAGCTCATGTTTTAAGTCATTCAAATTCTGTAATGTTGCTTTGCGACAAAAGCGCTATACAAATAAACTTGACTTAACTTGACCTTCCAAACTATGAAAACAGTCCAAGATCCAGCTGGAAGTTCTTCCCTTCAAGTTAAACTTAGTATTTATGACCCCAGTGAGGATAAGCCTAAAATTTTTTTTTCTCTCTCTCACTGTGTCCACTCTACAGGGCTTTTACATCACTGGAGGGGACTTTTAATTGCACTTTTAAACCCAGCAATGGCTCATTCTACAGGCTGACACCTCTAAGGCACATACTAGAAAACTGTTAAAACAATATCTGGTAGATTTAAATCTGGTTGAAATATGGAGAGAAAGGAACCCTGGTAAAATGGAATACTTTTGTCACTCGAGTACATGCAGATCTTGGTCTTGTATTGATTGATTTGTAGTTCTCTTGACACAAATTAGTCAAAGATTAGAAATTGCTGGTATTATACAACCCCGATTCCAAAAAAGTTGGGACAAAGTACAAATTGTAAATAAAAACGGAATGCAATAATTTACAAATCTCAAAAACTGATATTGTATTCACAATAGAACATAGACAACATATCAAATGTCGAAAGTGAGACATTTTGAAATTTCATGCCAAATATTGGCTCATTTGAAATTTCATGACAGCAACACATCTCAAAAAAGTTGGGACAGGGGCAATAAGAGGCTGGAAAAGTTAAAGGTACAAAAAAGGAACAGCTGGAGGACCAAATTGTAACTCTTTAGGTCAATTGGCAATAGGTCATTAACATGACTGGGTATAAAAAGAGCATCTTGGAGTGGCAGCAGCTCTCAGAAGTAAAGATGGGAAGAGGATCACCAATCCCCCTAATTCTGCGCCGACAAATAGTGGAGCAATATCAGAAAGGAGTTCGACACTGTAAAATTGCAAAGAGTTTGAACATATCATCTACAGTGCATAATATCAAAAGATTCAGAGAATCTGGAAGAATCTCTGTGCGCAAGGGTCAAGGCTGGAAAACCATACTGGGTGCCCGTGATCTTTGGGCCTTTAGATGGCACTGCATCACATACAGGCATGCTTCTGTATTGGAAATCACAAAATGGGCTCAGGAATATTTCCAGAGAACATTATCTGTGAACACAATTCACTGTGCCATCTGCCGTTGCCAGCTAAAACTCTATAGTTCAAAGAAGAAGCCGTATCTAAACATGATCCAGAAGCGCAGACGTCTTCTCTGGCCCAAGGCTCATTTTAAATGGACTGTGGCAAAGTGGAAAACTGTTCTGTGGTCAGCCCTGTGTCATAGGGCTGTGCGATGTCCCCTTAATTGGCATCGACGATGTTTACAGTGCAAACATCGTGATGGACGATCATATCGTGGGTGGGGGGGGATTTTAATACCACATTATTAAATATATTATTATTATTAAAAGTATTAGATACTCATCCGAGGCTTTGGCACGTAAAGAAAAAAAGCGCTAGGTGATGTGGAATATTTGGCCTTGATAACGGATATGTGGTCCAGCTGCAACATGATGCCCTACATGTCAGCTACCGTACATTCTGTGGACCGAGAGTGGGCAATGCAGTCCAAATGCCTGCAGACGAGTTTCATGCCAGAGACACATTCAGCGGACAATTTAGAAGACGCATTGCGCGAGACACTTGCCGAATGGAAAATAGAGGAGAAAAAGATCGCCCGCATAACAACGGGGCGAATATTGTCGCAGCCATCAGGCAATTGAAATGGCCTGCATCTCTGATGGTATGGGGTTGCATTAGTGGGTGTGGCATGGGCAGCTTACACATCTGGAAAGACACCATGAGTGCTGAAAGGTATATCCAGGTTCTAGAGCAACATATTTTCCCATCCAGATGACGTCTCTTTCAGGGAAGACCTTGCATTTTCCAACATGACAATGCCAAACCACATACTGCATCAATTACAGCATCATGGCTGTGTAGAAGAAGGGTCCGGGTACTGAACTGGCCAGCCTGCAGTCCAGATCTTTCACCCATAGAAAACATTTGGTGCATTATAAAACAGAAGATACAACAAAAAAAGACCTAAGACAGTTGAGCAACTAGGATCCTACATTAGACAAGAATGGTGTGGCAGTTCGTATGAGTGGGTGGAGCACAGAAGGACGGCAGGCCAGAATTAAGTTAAAAAAAAACTTATTTTGCACTTTTCAGTCGCACTCTGATTCTCCCAGCCCCCCACACACGCAAGTTGTCTGGTTGGGGAGAGGGCTCTCCCTCTGCTCTCACACTCTCTTTAAGTAGGGCGCGGTCACTGGGGAAGACACACAAACGCACGTTAATAGACCTCAGGTGCAGTGATTCTGCCACTTACCTTCCCTGACTCCGCCTTCCGGTCACAGACTGCCGCTTGACCACGCCCCCGCTGCCTCATACCCCCACCGCCCGACTCAGGCCGGGCGGCTGTCCGGCCTGCAGCCGACACTCCCCCCCCCCCCGACGGGAGAGGAAGTCCATCTGACTTCCACGTCAGATGGTCCACGACCATCTGTGCCCCTGGCCTGTGGATTACCTTGAAGTTAAAGGGTTGGAGTGCCAGATACCAACGGGTGATCTGCGCGTTGGCATCCTTCATGTGGTGGAGCCACTGGAGGGGCGCGTGGTCCAAACAGAGGGTGAAAGGGCGTCCCAGCAGGTAGTAACGGAGGGCGAGGACCGCCCACTTGATCGCGAGGCACTCTTTGTCGATGGTGCTGTAGTGCCCCTCACGTACCGACAGCTACCTGCTGATGTACAGCACTGGACGGTCCTCCCCCTCCACCTCCTGGGACAAAACAGCCCCCTGTCTGACACATCTGTATGTAACTTAGAGGAATGTTTCTCTCCCCTTTGACTTAACACTCTTTTTAGTCTGAGTGTCCTGTGTCACTTGGTATAATCTAGCCTTCTAATAGAAAAATAGGGGAAGGACGGGGTGGCATTTGGCTGGAGCGTTTGACCATCGATTACTCTCGCTTGGTCAAATGCATGCAGCAGAGTCTCGTCTTGTGACCGCTCTAACGGGAAATCCGCAACGGATTCCCCAAGAGAGGGAGGAGGAGCCTGCTGCTCCTTACTCTGACGCGGAGATGAAGTAGACGGCTCTGTCACAGCTGCTCCTGCCAATGCGACACCGGGACCTCCCCCTGCTGAACTACGGCAGGACCCACTCTTCACTAAATGGCTCATTAACTCCCCAAATCCCGGCCAATCAGTCCCCAAAATTATCGAGTGGGTGAGGCGAGGATTAACTGCTGCCTTTACTCTAAATTTTTCCCCTCGGAAAAGAATGTGGACCGACACTAAAGGGTAGCTGTGTACATCCCCGTGCACACACAACACCTTCACCCCTTATGCTCCCCTCAATGCCTCGTATTGCACCAGGCTTTGGTGAATTGAGGTCTGATTACAGCCAGAGTCCACCAATGCCTGATATGTATCCCCTTGGACACTCACCGGTATGCGATACGCTCCGGCCCGATCGAGGGCGGCTACTGGCGTGTCGGGGATCCGAACCACCGCGCCCACTTCCATGGCTGAGCACTGCTGTTGGAGGTGGCCCGGCTTCCCGCAGCACCAGCAAACCGGCCTGGGCCTCCTCTCTGCACCGGCGCTCTGGGGCTCACTCACCTGAGGGAGGGAAGAGACAGACACAGAAGGGAAAAACGGGAGGGCACCGCGGGTGCGACGGGCCGGCTGGGGTGGGGCCGGCCCCCGTCTCTGCGGTGGGGGAACAGGGCGAGGACAAGACGCAGGAGGAGGGGGGGAGAGACGGAGGGAAGAAGAGGATGTCCCCTGTCCTGCAGTCGGAACAGCCGCCAAACGGTCCTCCGCCAGCTCGATGGCCTGATCCAGCGACGCCGGGCGGTGGCCTCTGGTAGCCGTGCGATGAACTGCTCCAGTACCACCTGATTGATTGATTCCTTCGGCATCGCGGTTGTCGGCCCTCATCCACCGCCGGCCGGCTGACTTCCTCCAGGCGCAGAGTGCGGAAGCGCTGTCGCTGTTGTTCGGGGGTGCGCCCCACCTGCTGGAGGACAGCCTGGCGAAGGTCCGCGTAGAGCGGTCGGCGGGGAGCTGTAGCGCGGCCAGCTGTGCCTCGCCCGTTAGCAGGGGGAGGAGGCGCGCCACGCGCTGTTCCATCGGCCAGCCTAAGGCCTCTGCTGCCTGCATGAAGGCCTCGGGGTCATCATGCGGGTCCATCTTAGGGTGAGGGGAGAAGGGCCCGCGGCGGTGGAGGTGCCGGAACGCCTGTCGATCTTCCTGCTGCACCAACACCAGGGCCTCGAACCGGTGCTCTTGCTCCTTCCGGAGGGCGACAAGTGCCTGGTGCTGGCTTTGCTGGGCCGTGGCGAGGGCGTGGACCAGGTCTGCAAAGGGGGAGGACTCCATGGGGCTGTTCTTTTCCTGTGCCCCGATCCCGGTTTTCAGCACCACTGTGGCAGTTCTTATGAGTGGGTGGAGCACAGAATTACGGCCGGCTAGAATTAAGTTTAAAAAAAAAAACAAAAAAACTCTTTTATTGTGCACTTTTCAGTCGCTCTCTAATTCTCCCAGCCACACACACACACACACACACACACACACACACACAAGTCGTCTGGTTGGGGAGAGAGCTCCCCCTCTGCTCTCGCTCTCTCTTTAAGTAGGGCGCGGTCACTGGGGAAGACACACAAACACGTGTTAATAGACCTCAGGTGCAGTGATTCTGCCACTTACCTTCCCTGACTCCACCCTCCGGTCACAGACTGACGCTTGACCACGCCCCCGCTGCCACAAATGGGTTAACATTCCTATCCCTAAACTTGAGCAACTTGTCTCCTCAGTCCCCAAACGTTTACAAACTGTTGTAAAGAGAAAAGGGGATGTCTCACAGTAGTAAACATGGCCGTGTCCCAACTTTTTTGAGATGTGGTGTTGTCATGAAATTTAAAATCACATAATTTTTCTCTTTAAATGATACATTTTCTCAGTTTAAACATTTGATATGTCCTCTATGCTCTATTCTGAATAAAATATGGAATTTTGACACTTCCACATCATTGCATTCCATTTTTATTTACAATTTGTACTTTGTCCCAACTTTTTTGGAATCGGGGTTGTAGTAATAAGCGACCACGCTGCTGTTTCTTTAAATATTTTTAGAGAAAAACTTATTCATACACTCTAACTGGCAATTCCAGGTGAGATGTCTGCAAAACCCAGACTTTGTAAAATTTGTGGGAACTAAGACAGAGAACTATTTTGAGTTTAATACAGATCACACTAGTGCTACCGTAGCATGAGCTGGGAAGCATTCAAGGTTTTACATTAGGGGAGAAATTGAAAGTTACACAACCTCCAAGGCCAAACAAGGAAAAACAAAAAGGAAGACTTTGGAAAAACAAATTAAAAAGTTAGAGACAGAGCTAAATGAAAGGGACAATGTAACAAATCAAAGAAATCTACTACTTTCTGAGAGCTAATTATAACAAATTATCTGTTTGGTAGTGCTGCAGAATGTTTCAACCACAAACTATCTTGCTATGATCAGGGAGAAAAGGCTGGAAAACTTTTGGTGTGGTGAATTTAAAAAATGCAGTCAGAGCAATTAACAGTGTAGTAACTCCTTCAGGAAATCTAATAGTAGAGCCAATGGAAATTAATAACATTTTTTGAGAATTTTATGAGCGTTTATATAAATCAGAATGCCCCCAAGCTGCAGAAGAACGAGATGCATTTCTTAATCGGCTTCAGTTCCAGACGCTGACAGAAGATGCAAAAAAAGTTTTGGAAGGTGGTTTAACAGCTGAAGAGATCATTGGCCATACAAAATATTAACAGTGGTAAAACGCCAGGACCTGATGGCCTACCGATTGAATTTTACAAAGCGTTTCAAGAAAAATGACTTGTTCCACTCTTAAATATGTACAATGAATCTTATTGAAATGGAAACCCCCCCCCCCCCCCCCCCCCCAAGGTTGGCAATGATAACGTTCATCTTGAAACCAGGCAAGCCTTCTACAGAACGATCCTCATTCAGCCCAATAAGCCTATTGGGCTCAGACACAAAAATACTTTGTAAAGCCTTAGCAAGGAGATTAGATCCTTATATCCCACATCTAGTCCATAACAATCAGAATGGTTTTGTGCAAAAATGCCAAGGATTTCATAATATTAGATTAGATAAAACTTTATTGATCCCTTTGGGTGGGTTCCCTCAGGGAAATTAAGAATTTTATTATTATTATTTTTATTATATTGGAGGAGTCCTTAATATAATTCATGAAATCCTTGATGCTAAGGACACAGCAGTAATATCACTGGATGCCCGACAGGTGCTCGATAGGATAAAATGGTCCTATTTATTTAATGTTTTGCCCAGATTCGGATTTGGAAAGAGCTTTCTCAGATGGATTCAGATTTTATATACAAATCTAATGGCCAATGTCTTAACAAATAATAGTTTCTAAAGCAGTCATCTTGGAATGATCTACACACCAAGGATGTCCTTTGTCACCGATGCTATTTATATTGGCCATATTGCCTTTGGCAATGGCAGTTAGAACGCATATGGGCCTGTCAGGTGTACAACTAGGACAACGGGAACATCGAATATCCTTATATGCTGACCATGTAATTCTTTTTCTAATAAACCTTTTTCGGAGTATTCCCAATTTAATGCCAGAGATTGAATTGTTTGGATGTTTCTCTGGTTATATTAACAACTTAATCATCAATACTATTTTTGAACAAAGAAGACAGACTGAAACCAGTTATAAAAACCTCTTTCATTAATGCAAAGGAAGGATCTGCTTACCTTGGTGTCAGAATTACCCCTGAAATTAAAACAATTGTCCCAGTAAACTATGACCCATTAATCAATGAAATACAGGAGACACTGGATCGATGGAAGATAATGCCCATGTCAGTGTTTGGCTAGATAAATATGATCAAAATGAATACATCACCTAAATTCCTATACCTTTTTCAGTCACTCCCTCTTCCACTACCAAAACCATTTTTTGAAAACCTTAACAGTTTATTTATTTATTTATTTATTTATTTATTTTTAGTAAGTTCATTTGGAATAATAAGAAACCTAGATTGAGACTCGGGCTACCTTGCCTGCCTTATGAAAGGGGAGGGCTACGGCTTCCAAATCTAAAATATTACTAGTCTGCTCAGCTGTGCTCTGCAATGTTTGATTTCTCAATGGAGGCTCCTCTACCCTGGGTGAATTATTGAGCAGACATCAGTACCAAACCTCCCAATAAAATTATATCTATACTCTGCAGATCCAAGAAACTTGGAGAACGACTGAACCCATTCCTCAAAAATACTCTTGACATCTGGTATAAAGCACATCAGCACGGTTAGATACCCCTCTCATCTCTTGTTTTTCCCCATATGGGGTAACCTGTACTTTAGGGCAGGAAAAGCAGATGGGGGGGGGGGGGGGTTTCAAAATTTGGGCTGATTTAAAGGTCTGAAGAAAATCGAGGACCTTTTATGTGAATGGCAACTTTCTTACATTTTGATCAGTTATATCAGACATGTACTGAAAAAAACACTTTTTTTTTTTTAAATACTTGCAATTAAAACATTTTATATTATCAAAACATAGGCATATAGTATTGGAACCTCCACTATCACATATTGAAAATCTTCGAGTCTCTCCTGACCAGAGCACGTGTGGTTGCGTTGCATGTGTGACTGTGTGTAAGCAGTGAGTGAGTAAAGCTGAAAAGCAAGAAAATAAGAAAAATAAAGTGTGTGAGAACATCAACTCCTGCCTGCTATGCTTCTGTACTCCACCCACATCAGGGACATATTACTCTTAGATTTCTAAATTTAAAGGGGAGAGGTCAGATCTCTTTATTTTACATAGTTTTGATAATATACGATAAAGAATCAACTCTAGATAGACTAGAGGCATGGAAACTGGATGTTCAAGAGGGCATACAAGAAGCTGACTGGGGGGGAAAAAAGCTTGTCTTAAAGCTCAAAAACAATCAATTAATACAAGAATGAAGTTGCTACAATACAAATGGCTGATGAGAACTTATATTATCCCGGTCAAGCTGAATCGCTGGTCCCCTGATGTCCCAGACGCTTGTATCAAATGCTTAGAAAGAAAAGGTACCCTGTTTTACTGTGTATGGGATTGTCCTAAATTGAAAAAAATATTGGAAGTCAATTGCCCAGACTGTATCTGAGATAGCTGGAGTACAAGTGCCATACCAACCAAAACTGTGTACTAGACATACAGTGGTACTTGAAAGTTTGTGAACCCTTTAGAATTTTCTATATTTCTGCATAAATATGACCCAAAACATCAGATTTTCACACAAGTCCTAAGAGTAGATAAAGAGAACCCACTTAAACAAATGAGACAAATATTATACTTGGTCATTTATTTATTGAGGAAAAGGATCCAATATTACGTATCTGTGAGTGGCAAAAGTATGTGAACCTCTAGGATTAGCAGTTAATTTGAAGGTGAAATTAGTCAGGTGTTTTCAATCAATGGGATGACAATCAGGTGTGACTGGGCACCCTGTTTTATTTAAAGAACAGGGATCTATCAAAGTTTGATTTTCACAAAACGTTTGTGGAAGTGTATCATGGCACGAACAAAGGAGATTTCTGAGGACCTCAGAAAAAGCATTGTTGATGCTCATGAGGCTGGAAAAGGTTACAAAACCAACTCTGAAGAGTTTGGACTCCACCAATCCACAGACACAGATTGTGTACAAATGAAGGAAATTCAAGAGTATTGTTACCCTCTCTAGGAGTGGTCGACCAACAAAGATCACTCCAAGAGCAAGGTGTGTAATAGTCGGCGAGGTCACAAAGGACCCCAGGGTAACTTCTAAGCAACTGAAGGCCTCTCTCACATTGGCCAATGTTAAATGTTCATGAGTCCACCATCAGGAGAACACTGAATAACAATGGTGTGCATGGCAGGGTTGCAAGTAGAAAGCCACTGCTCTTCAAAAAGAACATTGCTGCTCGACTGCAGTTTGTTGAAGCTCACGTGGACAAGCCAGAAGGCTATTGGAAAAATGTTTTGTGGATGGATGAGATCAAAATAGAACTTTTTGGTTTAAATAAGAAGCGTTATGTTTGGAGAAATTAAAACACTGCATTCCAGCATTAGAACCTTATCCCATCTGTGAAACATGGTGATTGATGGTTTGGGCCTGTTTTGCTGCATCTGGGCCAGGACGGCTCGCCATCATTGATGGAACAATGAATTCTAAAGGGAAAATTTCAGGACATCTGTCCATGAACTGAATCTCAAGAGAAGGTGGGTCATGCAGCAGGACAACGACCCTAAGCACACAAGTCGTTCTACCAAAGAATGGTTAAAGAAGAATAAAGTTAATGTTTTGCAATGGCCAAGTCAAAGTTCTGACCTTAATCCAATCGAAATGTTGTGGAAGGACCTGAAGCAAGCAGTTAATGTGAGGAAACCCACCAACATCCCAGAGTTGAAGCTGTTCTGTACGGAGGAATGGGCTAAAATTCCTCAAGCCAGTGTGCAGGACTGATCAACAGTTACCAGAAACGTTTAGTTGCAGTTATTGCTGCACAAGGGGGGGTCACACCAGATACTGAAAGCAAAGGTTCACATACTTTTGCCACTCACAAATACCGTGAAATACCAAATAATAGCCGAGTTCCAATTAACCGCCGAGTTCCCTTTAACGGCCGGGTGTACGCGTGTGTTGTGACAAATAAAGGCCGGTTCCGAATACTCGCCGGGGTCTAAAAAAAAAGCGTCCGAACGTTCTATCTAGAATCTTGAGGCCCAGCATTTTTCTGGTTTTCTGGTGTTTAAACGATTTTGCATTGCATAGTTTTCTACCGAAACAATATGAATGAATGAAATTATTTCTATAATACTGTTTACAACATTTTGTTACGTGATAATAAACATGCCATTTCAATGTTATAATCTTGGTCTACCGTAATATTTCTTGAGGAATGCAACTCCGTAACTTTTGACAGATGTCTTAGCCACCCCTTTGGGTATACCCAACGAAAGCCAGCGTGTGTGGTGACATTGAGGACTGCGGGTTTCCAAGGTTGGACTGCTGCTTCTGTTAAACGACCTAAATTGCCGAATGCATGCGTCAAAGCACACACTGAGTTTTATTAAAGACCTTATACCATTTCACTTGCCCTTACCCATTCGGATCTGGAAGACGCTTTACAAAAAAGGTGAGAGCGTTCTAACATGCATTTCAGTCTGCTCACGGCCAATCTAATCCAAGGGGCCTTTTCAACAAGTAATCTGTCGTGCAAGTTGGGCAGAAGCACGCGTCAGGCAGGCAACATGTAGGCCTACAAGTCAGTAACCTATTCAACTAACTTTCATCCGAACTTTAAGTTTTCTACGGGGTCGAGCCACCGTACCAACTCACTCGGGGAATAGGCTCATATCGGCCAAATAGGGAGACGTCTTGGAGAGAAACGTGATGCAAGATGACAGTATGTAGCCACTGCAGGTCACTTATTTTTCAGCATAAGAAAAAACCCTTTGGTTTGACACTTCGCACCCTAATTATGTTGCTTCAACGTCGCGCCCTCCATGCAATTTCAGATTGACAGACATCGCGAAGCGCAAAGGGTGGAGGCTGCATGGGTGAGGGTGATAGCAAGTGACCATAACTTTGCAGAGTAATTAAATCACAGTGCTGCGCACAGACAATGGTGTGGTTTCTTGATTATTTTGTAAAGCATGCGCTTAACTAGTCATTAACAGGAAAAGGTGTGTGATTTATCCTTTATCCACCCCGACTGTGCCATGCGAAGATGCATTCTGCGTCTTCAAAATTCCCCGAAGTCGGCACCGTGCTATCTGTAATCTAACTCTAAACAAACTGTAAGTTATACTGGTTAAAAGTAGGCCTATCTGAGTGATTTTTTTTCCCCCGTTTTGAGGTAGATTTTGGGGAAGGTGTTTGTGAAGAAGGAATTAATCGCCTGTTCCAAATAGCCGCCTAGTCTCTAATACGCGCCGGGTCTCTTACGTGATTGAGACAAATAATCGCCCGGGCTATTATTTGGTATTTTACGGTATGTAATATTGGATCATTTTCCTCAATAAATGAATGACCAAGTATAGTATTTTTGTCTCACTTGTTTAACTGGGTTCTCTTTATCTACTTTTAGGACTTGTGTGAAACTCTGATGATGTTTTCGGTCATATTTATGCAGAAATATAGAAAATTCTAAAGGGTTCACAAACTTTCAAGCACCACTGTATATCCAAAAGACTTTGACTGTTGTAAAATTAACAACCATGTTAATTGACTTCGGACTCCTGCAGGCCAGGAGGATGGTAGCACTATTCTGGAGGAAGATGGAAGGATCTTCAATAAATCTATGGGTGAGGGAGATGGCATCTCGTGTTGTACTGGAAAGACTGACTTGTATAACTAGAGGACGGGCAGGAGAATTTGAAGAAATGTGGAAACCTATACTGGACTTTCTTGGGTGTCAAGAAACCCCATCACTGTGATGCTGCTGTGCTGTGTGGGGGTTGGTTTCCCCCCCCCCCCCCCCCCCCCCGTGTGTGAACAGACTATGATTAATCTTATTTGACATTTATTGTGTTTTCCTGTGTGAATGTTTTTATATGTAAAAATTCAATAAAAACATTGGTTAAAAAAATGAATACTTAATTGACTTAAGAAACAAAACAAACAATTTAACTCCATGGGGAATCCCCTTGAATGCTGATTTTTAGGTCATAGTTAAATGGACATCAAATGAAACACACAATTTGCTGTCATTTCTCGTCCTAATATTGCTTATTTAAAGCACTTGCAGCAAAAAAATAAAGTTATGCTTATTGGCACCAAGTTTTGAAAAAAATGATTAATAATAATAATAATAATAATGTTTATTACTTATATTGCGGATTTTAACATTTGGTAATATGATCGTGCATTACACTAAAAAATTAGCAGTAGTTTGTCAGAGGATGAGGGGAAATTAGTTCGATAGCTTGTCAAAATTGGGTTTCCATGGTTGTCCCTATTTTGACAGCCATTATTGTTCCATTAGCGAATCCTTTGTGTGTGTGTAAAAACGAATGACCTGTAAGAGTCTTTTAAGATTTTTAATTAAAATTGTTTCTCTGTGTTTAAGGAAAAAGATGGCAGTTCAGATCAGAAGCCTGGTGGATGATTACTCCAGATACCTGAAGGTGTTCGAGCTGTTTCTGGAGTGCTCGTCTGAACACCAGAGTATGAGAGACTTCATCCATAGCACACTTCCAGAAATCCTGACTGCGTATGTCTGTGTACACACACACACACACACACACACGGGTCACAGTATAGAGAGCGTGCACATGACGTCACGAGGTCACGTGATAGTAATTATCTGCCATTTTGGATGGCAAGGCCGTGCATAGAACTTAGACGAACCCGTTCTAATTATCAAGTGTGGGGGAGGGAGTAGATCTTTCGAGAATGGTTATATCTTGTTCAGCATTTGGTGCAATCTTCTAATTCAATACTCCTAGTACATCTGTTAAGTTGATTTTCAGATTGAATGATAACTGCATACTTAGAAACTAGACAGTATCTAAAGTTTAAAATGGCTATGCCTAGCCCTACTACCCTGGCCTAGTCTATGACAATGTTTTATCTTTTTGGCTCATATATGCCTTTGAAAGGCCAATCCATAGTAGGGATGGCGAAAACTAAAAAAAAATCTTGACCGACCACCGAGCCTCATTAGCCGGTTAAAGTCGGTTAACCTATGAGTTTAAACAGGGATGCAAACGGCGGATGCGCCTTTTTCACAGCTGAATCGCGCAGACCCGATTTTTTTTCTTTGGGGGGGGTGTTGGAGTGTCTGAATAATTTAATCAGAGTAAATTCTGTATTAAAATTACTAAATAAGCAAATGCCTTACAGTCCATGAAAAATAGGAAGTATGAGAAGAAAACAGTAAATTAGAAAGCTGCCCACGTTTTCGCGGAAGCTGCGCAAACGTGCGCAGCTTTCTGATTTCCTGTTTTTCAGACAAAACATACATATTTACAACCCTGTCATTATCTGGAACTGAGTTTAAATTTCGAGCGTTCTTAAGATAAAACATCCTGCATAGTCTCTTTGATAAACGTCTTAATGCCACTTACCCGTGAGGTTATCAAGTAGACATTCTTCTTCGGGAACTTCCAGAGGTATAGTTGAGAAACCCATCCCGCAACAAAATATTTATAAGCTTCCAGGCTCTTGTAAGCTTTGAGGGCTTTGCCAGTGTAACACGTTTCACGATTAACGAGAAAATTGTAAATGTCGTGGTAGGCCAGATCGGGCAAATCGCCGGCACCGCAGCTCCGAATTTCCCTGAACAAGGATTGCGGCAAGTTGTACGGATCTGCAATCCCCAACCTGGAACACTTTTCCATGTAACGCTGCCTCACGTCACCTTCAAGATGCTGAACAAACTTAGACAAGTAATCGCACGATGTAGATGGGGTATTTTCCGAATTTTCTTGGGGATTACTCCCTGGATCCATTACGCTCGCGAAAGGTAAACTATCCTGATGCCGTCCAATATGCCGGAGTGGGCGGAGTACACACGTGCGGGTCACGTGACTGCACATCCTCTATATAAGGGAGGGGAATCAAATCCTCCACCATGTGCTGTAACTTCAGTCTCATTATCTTCCTAATAAGAAGAGGCATTAGATGGACAACTGTGGCAGAAGTGGTGAGGGAGACAGCTAGGAAGTTGCTGGGAGTGACATCAGGACAAAGAAAGGAAGACAGTGAAACTTGGTGGTGGAATGAGAAAGTCCAGGAGAGTATAAGGAGGAAGAAGTTCGTAAAGTAAAACTGGGATAAAAAGAAAGCTCAAGGGAGCAGACAAGAATACAAGATGTGAAGGAAAGCAAAGAGAGCAGTGGCAAAGGAAACGGCATATGATGAACTATATGAAAGGTTAGACACTAAGGATGGAGAAAAGGACCTGTACTGATTAGCAAGACAATGAGATCAAGCGGGGAAGGCTGTGCAGCAGGTTCGGCTGATAAAGGATGCAGATGGAAATGTGTTGACAAGTGAAGCGTGTGTTGAGAAGGTGGATGGAGAGAACTTTTGAGAAGCTGATGAATGAAGAAAACGAAAGAGAGAAGGTTGGCCAAGGTGGAGATGGTGAATCAGGAAGTACAGCAGATTAACAAAGAGGAAGTAAGAAGAGCCATGAAGAGTGGTAAGGCAGTTGGGCCAGATGATATACCAGTGGAGGCATGGAGATGCTTAGGAGAGATGGCAGTTGACCTTTTGAGGAGATTGTTGAACAGATGACAGGGTGCTGAGAGAGGAGTTGTGGTACTTCTTGAGGAAATCAGGAGTGGCAGAGAAGTAAGATCTTCTTGGAAAGTGAGGGGATGCCTGAGGAGTGGAGTAGTATTATACTGGTACCA
This sequence comes from Neoarius graeffei, assembly GCF_027579695.1. NCBI lineage: Eukaryota > Metazoa > Chordata > Actinopteri > Siluriformes > Ariidae > Neoarius > Neoarius graeffei. The sequence goes on from NC_083577.1 coordinate 94,243,652, forward strand.
ATATTCAAGAACAAGGGAGATGTTCAGTACTGCAGTAATGACCAAAGCATGAAGCTGACCAGCCACAGCATGAAGTTATGGGAAAGAGTAGTGGAAGCTCGGCTAAGAGGAGAGGTGGAGATGCGTATGTGAGCAGTAATGTGGTTTCATGCCAGGAAAGAGTATTACAGATGCAGTATTCGCTTTGAGAATGTTGATGGAAAAGTATAGAGAAGGCCAGAAAGAGCTGTATTGTGTGTTTATGGATTTGGAGAAGGCAGATGACAGGGTGCCGAGAGAGGAGTTGTGGTGCATGAGGAAATCAGGAGTGGCGGAGAAGTATGTGAGATTGGTGCAGGATGTGTATGAAGACAGTGTGACAGCAGTGAGATGTGCAGTGGGAATGATGGAGGCATTTAAGCTGGATGTTGGATTGCATCAGGGCTTGACCCTAAGCCCTTTCTTGTTTGTGATGGTAATGGACAGGTTGACAGATGACATCAGGCAAGAGGCTCCATGGACAATGATGTTTGCAGATGATCTGTAGTGACATGGAGGTCTGCACTAGAGAGAAGGGGAATGAAAGTCAGTAGGAGCAAGATGGAGTACAGTGTCTTGCAAAAGTATTCATCCCCCTTGGTGTTTGGCCTGTATTGTTCCATTTCAAGCTGGAATTAAAATGGATTTTTGGGGGTTGGCACCATTTGATTTATACAACATGCCTACCATTTTAAAGGTGCAAATAGTTTTTTTTTTGTTTGTTTGTTTGTTTTAAATTGTGACAAACAGTAAGATGAAAAAACAGAGATCTGGAGTGTGCATACAGTGGTTCTTGAAAGTTTGTGAACCCTTTCGAATTTTCTATAGTTCTGCATAAATATGACCGAAAACAAGAACAGATTTTCACACAAGTACTAAAAGTAGATAAAGAGAACCCAGTTCTTGAGGAAAATAATCCAATATTACATATCTGTGAGTGGCAAAAGTATGTCAACCTCTAGGATTAGCAGTTAATTTGAAGGTGAAATTAGAGTCCGGTGTTTTCAATCAATGGGATGACAACCAGGTGTGAGTGGGCACCCTGTTTTATTTAAAGGACAGGGATCTATCAAAGTTTGATCTTCCCAACGCATGTTTGTGGATCATGGCATGAAGAAAGGAGATTTCTGAGGACCTCAGAAAAAGCGTTGTTGATGCTCATCAGGCTGGAAAAGGTTACAAAACCATCTCTAAAGAGTTTGGACTCCACCAATCCACAGTCAGACAGATTGTGTACAAATGGAGGAAATTCAAGACCATTGTTACCCTCCCCAGGAGTGGTCGACCAACAAAGATCACTCCAAGAGCAAGGTGTGTAATAGTTGGCGAGGTCACAAAGGACCCTAGGGTAACTTCTAAGCAACTGAAGGCCTCTCTCACATTGGCTAATGTTAATGAGTTCACCATCAGGAGAACACTGAACAACAATGGTGTGCATGGCAGGGTTGCAAGGAGAAAGCCACTGCTCTCCAAAAAGAACATTGCTGCTCGTTTGCAGTTTGTTAAAGCTCACGTGGACAAGCCAGAAGGCTATTGGAAAAATGTTTTGTGGACTGATAAGACCAAAATAGAACTTTTAGTTTAAATAATAAGCGTTATGTTTGGAGAAATTAAAACACTGCATTCCAGCATAAGAACCTTATCCCATCTGTGAAACATGGTGGTGGTAGTATCATGGTTTGGGCCTGTTTTACTGCATCTGGGCCAGGATGGCTTGCTGGCATTGATGGAACAATGAACTCTGAATTATACCAGCGAATTCTAAAGGAAAATGTCAGGATATCTGTCCATGAACTGAATCTCAAGAGAAGGTGGGTCATGCAGCAAGACAACGACCCTAAGCACACAAGTCGTTCTACCAAAGAATGGTTAAAGAAGAATAAAGTTAATGTTTTGGAATGGCCAAGTCAAAGTCCTGACCTTAATCCAATGGAAATGTTGTGGAAGGACCTGAAGCGAGCAGTTCATGTGAGGAAACCCACCAACTTCCCAGAGTTGAAGCTGTTCTGTACGGAGGAATGGGCTAAAATTCCTCCAAGCTGGTGTGCAGGACTGAGCAACAGTTACCACAAACGTTTAGTTGCAGTTATTGCTGCACAAGGGGGTCACACCAGATACTGAAAGCAAAGGTTCACATACTTTTGCCACTCACAGATGTGTAATATTGGATCATTTTCCTCAATAAATAAATGACCAAGTATAATATTTTTGTCACGTTTGTTTAACTGGGTTCTCTTTATCTACTTTTAGGACTTGTGTGAAAATATGATTGTAGAACTTTGGACGGGTGGGTGGAGCACAGAAGTATGGCAGGCCAGAACTGAGTTTCCAAAACTCTTTATTTTTGCACTTTTCAGTGACTTATAATCTCCCAGCCACATAGACACGCACAGACCCACAAGTCGTCTGGTTGGGGAGAGAGCTCCCTTCATCTGCTCTCTCTCTCTCCTTTTATAGGGCGTGATCACTGGGAAGACACACAAACACAGGCTAACTGACATCAGGTGCAGTGATTCTGCCATTTACCTTCCCTGACTCCACCCTCCGTTCCCAGACCGATGCTTGACCACGCCCCCGCTGCCACATACCCCCATCGGCCGACTCAGGCCAGGCAGCTGTCCGGCCTGCAGCCAACTCCCCCCCCTGGCGGGAGAGGAAGTCCACCACGACCATCTGTGCCCCCAGCCTGTGGGGACCTTGAAGTTAACGGGCTGGAGTGCCAGATACCAACAGGTGATCCACGCGTTGGCATCCTTCATTTGGTGGAGCCACTGGAGGGGCGTGTGGTCCGAACAGAGGGTGAAAGGGTGTCCCAGCAGGTAGTAATGGAGGGCGAGGACCGCCCACTTGATGGCTAGGCACTCCTTCTCTATCGTGCTGTAGCATCCCTCACACACCGACAGCTTTCTGCTGATGTACAGCACTGGGCGATCCTCCCCCTCCACCTCCTGGGACAAAACAGCCCCCAGCTCTCTGTCCGACGCGTCCGTCTGCAACATAAAGGGGAGAGAAAAGTTAGGGGAGTGTAACAGTGGCCCCCCACACAATGCAGCCTTCACCTCAGAGAAAGCCCGCTGGCATTGTTCCGTCCAGTGGACCGGATCTGGTGCCCCCTTTTTAGTGAGCAGTCAGCAGGCTGGTGATGTCCGAATAATTGGATATAAACCTACGATAGTAGCCAGCCAGCCCCAGGAACTGTCTCACCCCCTTTTTGGTCTTGGGCCTCGGGCAGGCTGCAATCGCTGCTGTCTTATTAATTTGGGGATGCACCTGCCCATTGCCCAAGTGGAAGCCCAGATACCGTACTTCCACCTGCCCAGTCGCACACTTCTTCGGGTTGGCTGTGAGACCCGCTCACCTCAGCGATCCAAGGACGGCCCTCAGGTGTTGCAGATGCCGCGGCCAGTCATTACTATAGATTATAATATTGTCTAAGTATGCGGCCGCATAGGTGGCATGGGGGCAGAGGACCCTGTCCATAAGCCGCTGGAACGTAGCGGGTGCCCCAAACAGCCCAAAAGGAAGTGTGAGAAATTGGTGTAAGCCAAACGGTGTGAGAAAAGGCTGTTTTTTTTCTTGGGATAATGGAGTCAAGGGTATCTGCTAATAATCCTTTTTCAAATCCAGTGTCGAATAAAAGCGAGCCGTGCCTAGTTGATCCAACAACTCGTCAATACGAGGCATTGGGTACGCATCGAATTTAGACACTGCATTGACTTTTCTATAGTCCACACAGAACCGGACTGACCCGTCGGCCTTGGGAACCAAGACCACCGGGCTGCTCCAGTCACTGTGGGACTCCTCGACGATGCCCATGTCGAGCATGGCCTCGAGTTCTTCCCGAACCACCTTTTTCTTGTGTTCGGGCAGCCTGTAAGGGCAGCTGTGCACTACCACCCCCGGGGGCGTCTCAATGTGGTGTTCTATGAGGCGGGTGCGGCCGGGCAGGGGCGAGAACACATCCGAAAATTCGGTCTGCAGCTGGGCAACCTCCGTGAGTTGGGTCGGGGAGAGGTGGTCTCCACAGGGGACCGGAGAGGTAAGTGATGTCAATGTTCCCTTTTGAACCTCCGGCCCCAGCTCCGCCTTCTCTGGAACCAACGACACTAATACCACGGGGACCTCCTCGTTCCAAAGTTTGAGCAGATTGAGTTGGTAAATCTGTAGTGCCCCACCCCTGTCCGTTCGCCTCACCTCATAGTCGACGTCCCCGACTCGCCGTGTGACCTCAAAGGGTCCTTGCCACTTGGCGATCAATTTGGAGCTTGACGTGGGCAACAGCGCAAGTACTTTATCTCCCGATGTGAACTCCCTAAGGCGCGTACCCCTGTCATACAGGCGGATTTGCCGTTCTTGGGCCTGCCGCAAATTCTCCTGGGTTAGGTGTGTGAGTGTGTGGAGTTTTGCGTGCAGGTTGATAACGTATTGAATTTCATTTTTGCTCGTTGAAGGTCCCTCCTCCCAATTTTCCCATAGTACATCTAGGATGCCACACGGCTTACGCCCATATAATAATTTGAACGGGGAGAACCCTGTGGAGGCTTGTGGGACCTCTCGCACTGCGAATAACGGGTTTGAGCCATTTATCCCAATCGCTTGCTTCCTCGTGTGCAAACTTTTTTTTTATTATGTCCTTGATCAGTCAGAATCTCTTTGGGGATTCCAACTCGGGAGATGACGTGGAAGAGTGCTTCCGCAATACTACATGCTGAGATATTGCGAAGAGGCACTGCTTCTGGGTATCGCATTGTATAGTCTACCAGAACTAAAATAAAGTGATACCCTCGTGTTGACTGATCTAATGGCCTGACTAGATCCATCCCAATTCTTTCGAATGGGATCTCGATTAATGGCAGAGGGCGCAAAGGCGCTTTTGGAATGGCCGCTGGATTTACTAACCGGCACGCCGTACGGACATCGCCGCAAATCCCTGGCCAATAGAACCGGGCCATTATTCAGGCTAGTGTCTTATCCTGCCCCAAGTGTCCAGCCATGGGATTAAAGTGAGCCGCCTGGAATACCAATTCCCGGTGGCTCTTTGGGATCAAAAGTTGTGTGATCGAGTTGTCTTGCGTCACTTGGTATAATCTCATCTCATTATCTCTAGCCGCTTTATCCTTCTACAGGGTCGCAGGCAAGCTGGAGCCTATCCCAGCTGACTACGGGCGAAAGGCAGGGTACACCCTGGACAAGTCGCCAGGTCATCACAGGGCTGACACATAGACACAGACAACCATTCACACTCACATTCACACCTACGGTCAATTTAGAGTCACCAGTTAACCTAACCTGCATGTCTTTGGACTGTGGGGGAAACCGGAGCACCCGGAGGAAACCCACGCGGACACGGGGAGAACATGCAAACTCCACACAGAAAGGCCCTCGCCGGACCCGGGGTTCGAACCCAGGACCTTCTTGCTGTGAGGCGACAGCGCTAACCACTACACCACCGTGCCACCCTTGGTATAATCTATTCTTCATAATGGAAAAATAGGGGAAGGATGGGGTGGCGTTTGGCTGGAGCATTTGACCATTGAGTACTCTCACTTCGTCAAACGCATGCCGCAGAGTCTCGTCTCGCGACTCCTCTAGCAGGAAATCCGCGAGGGATTTCCTGAGACAGGGAGGAGGAGCCTGCTGCTCCTCACTCTGACGTGGTGATGACGTAGATGGCTCTGTGACAGCTGTTCCCGCCAATGACACACCAGGACCTCCCCCGGCTAAATTATAGCAGGCCCCACTCTTCACTAAATGAGTCATTAATTCCTGAAATCCCGGCCAATCAGTCCCCAAAATTATCGAGTGGGTAAGGTGAGGATTAACTGCTGCCTTTACACTAAATTTCTCCCCTCGAAATAGAATGTGGACTGACACTGAAGGGTAGTTTTTTTTTTTTTTTTCTTTTTCTCTCCTCCTGTGTAAAGACCACAAGCGGAGGCCATCCACATCGGATCTGCTTTAATATCAACAGATCTTCGTTTAAGGTACGTGAATCTTTTCATCATGGCACACCTTCTGCCTGTTCAGTGTGCTGAGTGCAGGATGTTTAGTCATTCTTCCTCCGTCGCTAGTGATAGCTTTATTAGCTTTATTTGTGATAAGTGCAGATTAGTTAGCTCTCTGACGGAGAAGATTACAGTGCTAGAAGCGCGTGTCCAGGCTTTAGAGCAGGTTAGTGAGCGTGAGAACAGTGTAGTTTTTGTAGGGGAAAGTCTGAATGTCCTAGGTGGAGTTAGTAATCCCCCAACTCTGGCATTAGAGTCCTTACAGCGGGGCGAATGGGTGACGGCTCGGCGGCATAAGCGTAGAGCCAAAGCTACCGCTGAGGCTCGCCTATGGGAGCGCCACTCCTCTCCGCGTCACGTGCCGAACAGGTTTGCTCTCCTTAGTGATGCACCCGCTGAGAAACCTGAAAGAGCTCTGGTTATAGGGGACTCTATCATACAGCATGTGAAATTAGCTCAGCCTTTAGGGGCACCAGCAGCTTTAGTCAGGTGTATACTGGGAGCCAGGGTGCCGGACATAGCAGGTAATCTTAGGGTCCTAGGCAAGCACAGGTTCTCAAAGATAGTTATCCATGCAAGAGCTAATGATATACGCCTTCGTCAGTCTGAGGTTACTAAGAGTAACTTTGTAGAGGTGTTTAAATTAGCGAAGGTGATGTCCAATGCTGTAGTATGCTCTGGCCCCATCCCAATGCGGCGTGGCGATGTAGCTTACAGCAGGTTATGGTCGCTGAACTGCTGGCTGTCCAGGTGGTGCTCTGAAAACAGTGTGGGCTTTATAGATAATTGGGCTAATTTTGAGGGCACTGCTGGCCTGTTAGGGCGGGACGGTATCCATCCCACTCGGGAAGGTGCTGCTCTCATTTCCTGCAGCATAGGTCATAGTCTCAGAACAGGCCTAGTTAATTTCTGACAATCCAGAGCGAAGGCCAGGGAGCAGACGAACAGGCTAAACCGACTGTCTGCTAGCTGCACAGAGTCGTCACTCAGGGTCCACTACATCGAGACTGTGTCTGTTCCCCGAGCTCAACAAAAAGGTAGAAATTTTCAGAGAGTTTGTTCCAGTAACCTAATCAATATAAAATTAGATCATACTGACTGTACAGCTGCTGCCAGCACCTTTGATCTAAAGGTGGGGCTATTAAATATTAGATCTCTTACATCTAAAGCACTAATGGTTAATAAACTCATTACTGATCAGGAGTTTAATGTACTTTGTTTAACTGAAACATGGATTAAGCCAAATGAATATATAGCATTAAATGAAGCGAGTCCTCCTGGATACAATTATATACACCAGCCTCATCTAACTGGCAGAGGAGGAGGTGTTGTGGTTATTTATAACGATTATCTAGGTGTAACACAAAAACCTGGTTATAAATTTAATACATTTGAAGTTCTTCATACTCATATAATGTATGTAGCCTCAAAAAATAAGTCTACCCAGTTAATTCCATTGCTTATTATTTACAGGCCCCCAGGGCCATATTCTGAGTTTCTTTCTGAATTTGCAGATTTTATCTCAGATCTGGTTATTTCCTTAGACAAAGCTTTAGTTGTCGGAGATTTTAATATTCACTTCGATAACCCAGAAGACCCTTTAAAAACAGCGTTTGTGTCCATCTTAGATTCAGTCGGGATTAAGCAGAATGTCATAGGACCGACCCATAATGGTGGTCACAACCCTTGATCTAATACTAACATTCAGATTAAACGTAGACAATATAGTCACACTTCCAGAGTCTGAAGTTATCTCAGATCATTATCTCATCTCATTCAAACTATGTCTGAGTAATAATATATGCACCTCACCACGCTACTGTATTAAACGTACTTTCATGTCAACTACTGCACAGAGCTTTATAAATGATCTCCCAGAGTTGTCAACTTTGATTGGGTCACTGTCAGCCCCTGCAGAACTTGATCAGGCAACTGAATGCTTAGAGTCAACGTTCCGCCATACTTTAGATAATGTAGCTCCTCTAAAAAGGAAAATGGTCAGAGACAAAAAATTAGCACCCTGGTATAATGATGACACTCGCACATTAAAACAGACCACTCGAAAATTGGAACGTAAATGGCATCAAACAAAATTGGTAGTGTTCAAATTAGCTTGGAAGGAGAGCTTCCTGAAGTATAGAAAAGCTCTCAGTGCTGCAAGATCAACATATTTCTCCTCCCTAATAGAAGATAACAAAAATAATCCTAGATTCCTATTTAATACTGTAGCAAAATTAACCAGGAATAAGTCCACTATCAACACATGCACACCTGCAGTATGTAGTAGCAACGACTTCATGAATTTTTTTTAATGACAAAATTGAGAATATCCGACAAAAAATTCAAACTGCTAATTTAAGGTCAGACAATGAAAGTGACCTTGTAGTTAACTATATAACTGTATCAGATCATCAGTTAGAATGTTTTACTCCCCTTAAAGAAACTGAATTACTTTCATTAATCTCTACATCAAAAGCCTCAACTTGCGTACTAGATCCCTTATCTACACATCTATTCAAACAGATAATGCCTGGAGTAATTGAACCGCTTCTAAAAATAATACAGTCTTCTCTTACGATTGGCTATGTACCCAAATCCTTTAAACTAGCAGTTATCAAACCCCTGATTAAAAAACCTGACCTTGATCCCTGTCAGCTGTCCAATTATCGGCCAATATCAAACCTCCCCTTTATCGCCAAGATCCTTGAAAAAGCTGTGACACAGCAGTTATGCTCATATTTACATAGGAATAACATCCATGAAATGTATCAGTCAGGATTTAGACCTCATCATAGCACAGAGACAGCACTGGTTAAAGTAGTAAACGACCTACTGTTGGCGTCTGATCAGGGCTGTGTCTCGCCATTTGTGTTGCTTGACCTTAGTGCAGCATTTGATACCATTGATCATTCCATTCTTCTGGATAGACTAGAAAATGTTGTGGGAGTTAAGGGAATGGCCCTCTCCTGGCTCAGGTCTTATCTAACTGATCGTTATCAGTATGTTGATATAAATGGTGATATTTCTAGACATACCGAGGTAAAGTTTGGTGTTCCACAAGGTTCTGTCTTGGGTCCACTGCTTTTTTTTCTCTATATATGTTACCTCTGGGTGATATTATTTGTAAACATTGTATTAGTTTCCACTGTTATGCTGATGACACACAGTTGTATGTCTCTGCAAAACCTGATGAGAGACACCAGCTTAATAGAATTGAGGAATGTGTTAAGGACATTAGACACTGGATGCTTATTAATTTCCTTCTGCTTAACTCTGACAAGACTGAAGTACTTGTGCTAGGACCACATACAGCTAGAAGTAAGTTTTCTGATTACACAGTGACTCTGGATGGCCTTTCTGTTTCTTCACGTGCAGCAGTAAAAGACCTTGGAGTGATTATTGACCCGTCTTTCATTGGAAACTCACATTGATAACTTCACCCGGATAACTTCATTGATAACTTCGTCCGCCCGCCCGCCAGCCAGCCATTAAATGCATTATAGTAAAATGGAAAGAATATAGCACCACTACAAACCTGCCAAGAGAAGGCCACCCACTAAAACTCGCAGACCAGGCAAAGAGGGCATTAATCAGAGATGCAACAAAGACCCTAAAGATAACAGTGAAGGAGCTGTGAAGATCCACAGTGGAGATGGGAGTATCTGTCCATAGGACCACGTTGAGCTGTACACGCCACAGAGTGGCACTTTATGGAAGCGTGGTCAGAAAAAAGCCATTTCTTAAAGCAAAAAAAAAAAAAAACATTTGGAGTTTACCCAGCAGCATGTGGCAGACTCCCCAAACACATGGAAGAAGATTCTCTGGTCAGATGAGACTAAAATTGATCTTTTTGGCCATCATGGGAAACGCCGTGTGTGGCGCAAACCCATCACCCTGAGAACACCATTGCTGCCACCACCATGCTTCACTGCAGGATCATGCTGTGGGGATATTTTTCATCTGCAGGGACAGGAAAGCTGCTCAGGCCTGAAGGAAAGTTGGATGACCCTAAATATGGGGCAATTCTGGAGGAAAACCTGTTTGAGTCAGCCAGAGGTTTGAGACTGGGACGAAGGTTCACGTTCTAGCATGACAATAACTCTAAACATACTACTAAAGTTCCACTGGAGGGGTTTAAAGGGAAACACTTAAATGTCTTAGAATGGCCTAGTCAAAGCCCAGGCCTCAATCCAATTGAGCATCTGTGGCATAACTTGAAGATTGCTGTACACCACTGCAACCTATCTAACTTGAAGGAGTTGGAGCAGTTTTGCCTTGAGGAATGGGCAAAAATCCCAGTGGCTAGATATGCTAAGCTAATAGAGTCATACCCCAAGAGATTTGCAGCTGTAATTGCAGCAAAAGGTGGCTTTACAAAGTATGGACTTTGGAGGGTGAATACCTATGCGCACTACAGATTTCTGTTTTTTCATCTTAATTATTGTTTGTCTCACAATTTAAAAAATATTTTTTTTTACCTTTTTAAAGTAGTAAGCATGTTGTGTAAATCAAATGGTGCTAAACCCCCCCCCCCCCCAATCCATTGATTTCTAGCTTGTAATGCAACAAAACGGGACAAACAAGGGGGATGAATACTTTTGCAAGGCAGAGTGCATGAATGAGGATGAGGACAGTGAAATGGTACAGCTGTAAGGAATAGAGGTGGTCAAAGCACTGGAGTTCAAATATCTGGGGTCAACTATACAAAATAATGGCAAGTGTGGAAGAGATGTGAAGAACAGAGTGGAAGCAGGTTGGAATGGATGGAGGAGAGTGTCCAGAGTGATCTGTGACAGAAGGATATCAGCAAGAGTGAAAGGGAAAATGTACAAGACAGTAGTAAGAGCAGAGATGTTCTATGGTTTGGAGACAGTGGCACTGACAAAGACAGGAGGCTGAACTGGAGGTTGAAGATGTTGCGATTCTCATTGGGAGTGACAAAGTTGGACAGGATTTGAAATGAGGATATTAGAGGGCCAGCACATGTAGGACAGCTTGGAGACAAAGTGAGAGAGATGAGATTGAGATGGTTTGGACACATACAGAGGAGAGATCCAGGGTTATATTCGCTCCTTTACCATATCCCACAATCTACTGTGCAGTTGGGAACTTCTGGTGGCCAGCCCCAGACTGCTGATAATGGTACAAAAAACAATCTTGGGCTATATAATCAGTTTTGATGTTCAAATATCAGATGTTCAAATATTATTACAGGTTTACATGGTCTCTCAGATTTTTTTCAAGATTAGTACTGCTTGAAATGATTGACAATTACAATTTGTCATCAGTGTAAATGTACACTCTTAATGTTTTTGGCCAGGGTTATAGTGCTGAGTAGTTGGAACATATATTTCATGTAAACAATGCAGAGAGTGAAAGGGCTGTGTGGGCGATTTAAAAGCTTCTGTGCTGATGAAAAATACCATGGAACCAGTAACTAGACATATAAAAGCAATCTAATAACATCACATTTCAGCTTGCATCTGATATTTGAATGTTGAAACTGATTATCTAGCCCAATATTGGTTTTTGTACCATTATCAGCAGCCTAGGGCTGGCCACTGGAAGTTCCCAACTGTGCAGTGGATTGTGGGATATGGTAGAGGGGCAAATTGGGAGAAGGATGCTGGAGATGGAGTTGCCAAGTAGAAGGAAAAGAGGAAGACCAAAGATGAGATTCATGGATGTGGTGAATGAGGACATGAGGATGGTTGATGTGACTGAAGAAGATATTGAGGACAGGAGGATATGGAGGGACATTGTTTGCTGTGGAGACCCCTAACAGGAACAGCAGGAAGATCATGATGATGATTTGATGTTGCATGTGAGGGTGTGCTTCCTGTATGAACTCAACACAACTCTGCTCAGTGTTCACTTAGTTAAAATGGTTTAAATAGGGAAGAAGTGTTTGTGCATGATTATGAAACAAAAAAAAATAGGACAAACTTCAATTACAGCTAATACATTATCATTTCCTGAGTAACAGCACATGCACAGGGACTTGTACGGCAGATGCTCTACATAAATTGAAATTAAAAATCGTGTGATCACTGATGTGGTAACTTTTCGAGGTGATGCTTATTTAACATGTATGGAAGGAGTCTCCAGTGTAAGCACTTTATAACTGCCAGAAGTAAAGCTGGATGTCTGAATTTTCTGACTTAAAGACTACGTTCAGACTGCACCCTGAAACGACCCATATCCGATTTTTTTGCCCATATGCGACCTGTATCCGATTTGTTATTGACAATCTGAACGACACAGATCCGATTTTTTTCACATGCGACCCAGGCCGCTTGGATATGTGGTCCTAAATCCGATGCATATCCGATATTTTCACATGCGCCTGCAATCTTACCGGACAGGTCGCATTCATGCGACCTACACGTCATCAACAAGAGACAAACGTCACTATTCTGCGTTGGCTAATCCCACCTCTTTGGTGGAAAACAACAACATTTGTACAGTTTTCAGAATTTAAATAGACTTTTATAGAATTGATCAAGCTAATGGTGGATTTGGTAGGGACCTGGATGTTTATCTGTTAGCCTGATTAAATAAAACAGTTTCTATAACTGATTTATAACTTAAACCATCCTGTATTACAAGATTATAAGAGTGTTCTGGAAATTTCCAGTAATTTGACACCTTCGGTCTCATTAGTCTGCTGCCCACATTAATCAGATTATTGTGTGAGTTCCACCGCCGCCACAAAAACCACATCGCCAGGTCTCGCCTCATCTCCATAGCAAACTGCACTGGTGTTTCTGCACCTTGAGCCAGCGCTGAGAGAAGTTGCAGAATTCAGCTGGCTATAAACAATCTAAATAAATATTTATAAAAATGTAGAAAAAGTTTATTAATATGACAAAATAAATATGTGCAAATTATTAAGCCTGAATTAAGAGTTTGGTAATACAGCGGCCGTATCCCAAATGACTGCCTACTGAAGCTCGAGTGCACTATATAGAGTTTAAAAATCCATTACTTCCTAGTAACATGTAGTGCACTTGTATAGAAATTAGAGAGACATTTAGGAGTCAACCCTCGTTACCAGGCTACACGTTTTCATTTCAGTTCAAAAACAAAAACACACACGAGACCTCACACTTTAACACTAACCAGATAATTAAACAAACAAACAAACAAACAAAAGAAATCATTAAACTTGAAGAGTGCGCTTTTTTTTGTTTACGTATTACGTAGATGTGCTTATTACGTGTCAATTTGCGCATGCGGGACACTTTTGGGTCGTTTTCCGTTCATATTGGAGATCACATACAAGTCTCATATAATTGGTAATGTGAACGGCCTAACAAAAAAATCGGATTTCACAACAAATCGGATATGGGTCGTTTCAGGTTGCAGTCTGAACGTAGTGTAAGCTACAACTCGAAGTCTTGCGTTTGTTTTGGAATGGTTTGAGTTTGCTGATTTTAGATCTTAAGTGAAGTGCTTCTAAGCTGTAGTTAAAACAAAGTATTGATCATAGATGAAATTCAAGGTTTTAATGGTATCAGAAAAGACAGTGATATTGTGTCAGCTCTTTGAATAAAATCTTTCAGACACTACAATCCAAGATTCATGCTAAACTGTGCAGTGTGTTAATGTTGAGGATGACTTAAAGGAGTACGCCACCCCCAGGTGAAATTGAGTCAGTCCCTGGAGTCCCTAGAGTTGGATGAGTGAGCCAAAGCGTTTTGTAGCCGACCCAGCCATTGCCCTGATCTAGAAACGCCCCAGTTAGCTTTAGCTTAGCGTAGTCACTGTAATCCGGTGTGTCCAGCTAGCATTGTCGTTGCAAAAGTGAATTAAATAACTCAAGATTTTTTATAATTATTTCTCATGACCTGTACATTCACATCGAGTACACATATCAATGCAAATTAACACGAAGGGATTTACTAGACCAATTTATATCTGGAACTATTTTCGGCCACAGCACAGGCAAAGCACCGCTGCAGGCGCAAAGACACTGCGCAGCACCTGTCAGTGTCAGCCTAGTAGCCAGTGTTGCCAGATTGGGTGGTTTCAAGTGCATTTTGGTGGGTTTTGAACATATTTTAGGCTGGAAAACATCAGCAGTATCTGGCAACACTGCTAGTAGCAGAGAACTTAGTAGTCACGCTGGTGTATTGACGGAAGTTGAGGGTTATCAGGTGCTGCGTGGTGTCTTTGCGCCTGCAGCGGTGCTTTGCCTGTGCTGTGGCCGAAAATAGTTCCATATATAAATTGGTCTAGTAAATCCCTTCGTGTTAATTTGCATTGATATGTGTACTCAATGTGAATGTACAGGTCATGAGAAATAATTATAAAAAATCTTGAGTTATTTGATTCACTTTTGCAACGACATGCTAGCTGGACACGCCGGATTACAGCGACTATGTTAAGCTAAAGCTAACCGGGGCGTTTCTAGATCAGGGCAATGGCTGGGTCGGCTACAAAACGCTTTGGCTCACTCATCCAACTCTAGGGACTGCAGGGACTGACTCAATTTCACCTGGGGGTGGCGTACTCCTTTAAATCAGGAAATGGTGCCAGTGTTATGATAATACTCTCTTGCTCTCTCTCAGTGTTGGAGCAGGAAAAGCCACACTGAATATGATGGGAGTGGGATGTGGATCAGGTATAAACATTCTATTATTATTTATAAGGATATTATACAGTTGCATGAAGATATGAAGTTTATCTTTTAATGGTGGAAAAATATATATCTCACAAGTGAACGAGGTGAACAAGTGATATATTTTTCAACACGAGAAGATAAGCTTCATATCTTCACACCACTGTGTAATGTTCTTTATATTATATGGACACATGAAAAATGCACAAGTTAGTCTAAAGAATTTTAATTTTGAACCGATGACGTCATCGGAGTGAGAAATCGGGACATATGTCACTCAGATCCACAATGTATTTTGTATGAAAAATGCGAGTTTTTCAACACAAGAAGATAAACTTCATATCTTCAAGCCAATGTGTGATTTTTTTTCTTTTTATTATATAGACGCATTCACAAACAAAGTACCCAAATTTATCAAAACAATCCACTGATTTCCTCATGTGTGACATATTGAGAAATAATATTATGGTTGTCTTTCTCCATGTCCTGGATGTAGTTCATATGAAAAATATGAGTGGCATATTTCCCAGGAAAACATTTGTCTTTATAATATAGATTATATTATTATAGTTCTATCACTGTATAAATGTGACACTCCCCATCGGCAGGAGAGATCGATGTGGAAATCCTCACACAGCTGCATGCTAAATATCCGGAGGCCAAAGTGGAGTACGAGGTGGTGGAACCCAATGGAGACATGCTGTATAAATATAAAGGTTATACACTCGCATATCTGGTCATTATTATTCTTTATCTGGGTCATGATGTGTCTATCATGCGAGCAGTGTTTCATGTTAACTAGGTTTTAATACAACATACATTAAACATTTAGGGTATGTGCTGTGAACTTGTTAGGGTGTGTGCTATAGGGTGTATGGTGTGTTGTTTGGATTATAGGCTGTTTGTACTGTACTGATATCAAACTTGTTCAGATTTAGTATCAAAGACACTGGGCCTTGATCACATCACCTTCAGGTTTAATAAGATGACGGCATCCGAGTTCGAACGCGACTGGAAGCAAAGAAACACTGACCGGAAGATGGACTTCATCCACATGATTCAGGTTCGTACATAAACTCAATCGCCAAAGCTGTGTTTAAATAAAATTATTTTATTGTAGCTCACTGCTTTCTAAACAACTCACTATTCTTTAATTTAATTATTTGCTTTGTTATAAATGTTTCTAAGGAAATATGCATAGTTCTTTATATAGCAGTGTTGAATTTGTTAATTTTAAAGTACTATTAAATGTTTCAGTGTATGAGGTTTTTAAAATTTTTATTGCTACATTACATTATAGGCGTTTAGCAGATGCTCTTATCCAGAGCAATGTACAAGAAGTGCAAAGGTCAGATACAAGAAGTGCTGAACTTCTAGACGAGAAAGTTCTAGTGCCAAATGAACAAGTGACAAAATAACACCTAGTGTAATATTCTGTTGAAGTAGCAACAGTCAGCAAACAGCCAAAGAAAACAATTCAACCATACAAATGAGCTGACAAAGCACAACTGAATATTAAAAAAAAAAAACAATTGGCTAACACAGTCATCATGACCAGGCTCAACAGCACACAGCCTGGCTTTCTGTTTTATATAATATATATTAATGATTTAAAAAAAAAAAGATTCATAAGTCTCTCCACAGTGTTGTATTGTAGCGTTAAGATGTACTAGGAAATTTAAAGTAAACACTAAAATGCTTAGCAGGACATGATGATTGGTCACATTTGTGTTGCTCCACAGATGCTGTACTATGTGAGTGATCCGGAGGCAACAGTTTCTTTCTTCCGAAGCTTATTGCACAAAGATGGCAAACTCCTCATCATCCTGGTCTCAGGTACCCACACCACATCCACAGATTTATTTTTTGCAGTAACTCGTTCATGAGGCACAAGGTGAATTAAAAATAAACCGTAAGGCAGGTATTGCAGAGCTAGCCTGTTTGTTACTTTCCATGCAAGAGATGGTGGGTGGGATGAGAAGCTATGAAGATCAGGTGCACAGCTGCTGTGTCACGACTGCAGACATTAAGAGCTTCTTAGATGCCAAAGAAATCCCTTACAGAAGCCACAGTTTTGTGTCTAGTATGGATATCACTGAGTGTTTCACAGCCAGAGATGAGAAAGGAGCTGATGCTGGATTTTCTGATTGACATACTGGAGTTCAGTAAGAGTGCTTCTCCAGAGCTGAAGGCTGGAGTGCTGGAGCTCCTCAAATGCTCCGAGTGCAGCCAGGAGGTGAATGGCAGGGTCATGTTCAAATAGCAACATGGAGGCCTTGGTGATTTGACCTGTAACTCTAAAATAGAGATGTGGTACTACACTTGGACAGTGTCGAAGTTTTATTGTTTTAAGTTGTAATGTTTTATTCTTCACAGCCAAAAATTACTATAAAGTCTCAGCCTTAATATCTACTATTTAATTGGAAAAAAGCTACATCATTATGTTGTTAATGCCTGCTAGGACATCTCGTCTCAGAAATCTTGTCAGGGTAGCTCATTCTAGCTGGCTAATGCAACCTGGAAGATTATGAACAATTATGAGCTTTGTCCAGGTTTTCTCATGATGGCCAAGTGGCTAGCATTAGCAGGGATTATGATGGACATGTTTGTATTTGAGCTTGACTTAAAAATGCTGTTAAGTTTATTTTTATAGTACTTTCAACAATAGACATTGTCGCAAAGCAGCTTGATAGAAAATGAAAGACGAACTAATTTTATCCCGAATTTATCCCCAATGAGCAAGCTTGTGGCAAGGAAAAACTCCCTCAGACAACATGAAGAAACCTCGAGGGGAACCCCTCCTCATTTGGGTGATAACAGATAATGTGATTTATAAATGACTCGCTTCTATAGTTGTGTCCTGTATAGTCACAAAGTATAACTGTGAAACCAGGAAATTCATTATAGTTTTAACATGAAGTCTGTTTTGTTAAAGTTATCAGCTGTTTGTTGATGGAAACTTGAGTGCAAAACTGTTCATGCCCACTGCAGTCCTAAAGTTAGCAAGTCAACTGAAGTCCTCAGCCATAAAGTCACTACTGTAAGTGTCCAGAGCATCTTCCAAGTGTGACTTTTGACTGTCAAGTTAAGTTTATTTGTATAGCGCTTTTAACAGTACACATTGTCGCAAAGCATCTTTACAGAATTTGAACGACTTAAAACATGAGCTAATTTTATCCCTAATCTATCCCCAATGAGCAAGCCTGTGGCAAGGAAAAACTCCCTCAGACGATATGAGGAAGAAACCTCGAGAGGAACCAGACTCAAAAGGGAACCCATCCTCATTTGGGCAACAACAGACAACATGACTATAACATTAACAGTTTTAACATGAAGTCAGTTTCGTTGATGTTATAAACTCTTCATTGATGGACAACTTGAGTGCAAAACTGTTCATGACAACTGCAGTCCTAAAGTTAGCAAGTCAACTGTAGTCCTCAGCCATAAAAGCATTACTGTAAGAGTCCAGAGCATCCTCCAGGTGTGACTTTCAGCTGTCCACATGGGGCCGTCCTCCACAGGAGCGATGCGATGAGACTCCAACCAGATGTAGGGCATCAGGATGGATCAGGCAGGTTCTGAGGAGTAGAAGAGAAAAAGAGAGAGAAAACACAGGTTGTTAGGTATGCCCAATGTCACTTGATGAGTTGGAACAGTGTATATTTTGCACTGAGTGCAAGCAGGGACTCCAGCAAAACTAACTATGACAGCATAACTAAAAGGGGAGAGCCAGAAGGTAACACAGGCATGAGGGAGCCCTGGGACATAAAGCTAGCCACTACACTGTCAACAAACTTGAGTGAGCAAGTGAGTGGGGGACTGACAGCATCCATACATCCCAGTTTACCAAAACATTCTCTGTCTGAGGATCCTCCAAATCTATACCTTTTACCTCATAAACACCATTAACAAAAGGCTTGACTAAACAGGTATGTTTCCAGCCAAGACTTCAACACGGAGACTGTGTCCGAGTCCCAAACACTACTTGGAAGGCTGTTCCATAACTGTGGGGCTTTGTAAGAAAAGGCTCCGCCCCCTGATGTAGCCTTCACTATATGAGCTACTAGCAGTTAGCCTGCACCTTTTGATCTAAATAAATGTGGTGGGTCATAAAGGACCAGAAGTTCGCTTAGGTACTGTAGCGCGAGACCATTCAGTGCTTTAAAGGTCAATAGTAGTATTTTTTTATAATCAATATGAAATTTGATTGGAAGCCAATGCAGTGTGGATAAGACAGGGGTGATGTGGTCATATTTTCTAGTTCGAGTAAGGACTCTTGCTGCTGCATTTTAAGGTAACTGGAGCTTATTTATGCACTTATTGGAACATCCAGACAGTATTTCAGGGGTAACAGTGAGATCAGGACTCTGACAGCCGAGGGGAAGAAGCTATTGCAGTGTCTGCCAGTGATGGTTCAGATGCTACGGTACCTTCTAAGCCCTGTCAATAACATTTTTGGAATGGGGGCATTTGGAAAAGTGTAGTAGGCATTGTCCCAAAATGTAAACAAAGCCCCACCACTGTGATGCAAAAAAAAAAAAGGCAGGTGGTCTGGGGGTCTTCACCTGGAAATTTTTTAAATATAGATCTAAAATGGTGCATCCTGACTGACTGATCCAGAATGCAACATTTTGCATCTCAGGGGAAATAAAATGTTGTTCTTGATCTCATGATTTAGGTGGCTAGGATGTGAAAAATAGAAAATGCAAGTAAAACCTCTCTGATTTCATGCCAGTTTGACCCATGTTCAAGTTTTTTGGTCAATCATGGCTCAACTTGTATGTAGTTAATTAGAAGAAGCCTTTATTTTTGTTTACATGTACACTCAAGCACAGTGAAATTCCTCCTCTGTGTTTAACCTATCTGAAGCAGTGAACACACGCGTGTGTGCACACATACCCAGAGCAGGTGGGGGTTAAGTGTCTTGCTCAAGGGCATATCAGCCATGATACAGAGGGAGGGGAAAGTGCTGTTCATTCACTCAACTCCCCTCACATTTTTCCTGATGGTCCTGGGAATCAAACCAGCGATCTTTTGGGCCCAAGGCTGCTTCTCTAACCTTCAGGCCATGGCTGCCCCCAATTCTTGAATTATCACAACTATTATTGAGAAGGTTGAGACCATCTTAAAAGAGGCTGAGGCTTCAGTAGGAAAATGGCAACCCTAAGAATAACAACAACAAAGAAAATGGAGAGATCTTGTGGAACTAAAATGTTTAGTAAGTTTTAACAGTCAGAATGATAAAATATTTTAAATGAAGAACTTGAGATAAAACTGGAGTCAGTGTCGATTATTCTTAATGATTTATGTATTTATACTACTATTAAACAATTAATGCAAAAATATTACTGAAAGTACTATTCAATTGTAATTCTATTAATCTGAACAGAAGCTAACACAAATTGTAATTTTAACTTGTCGATTAACTTTGTACTTCATTAATGACAACCGAGATCTCAATCAAACCATATGATTTTTACTGGCAACAAAATAAGCGAATCAACAGACTTCACCTTTTATGAAGTGTAAATCTATCTCTGGGAGATGATGCATGTGCAGTATTTGCACAGATATGAGTAAACAATGACCTGTTGTCATAACACAATTCTTGTCCTAAAAAGATCGCTTTTCTAAGTTAATAAAAACAAAGCATGTAACACAAAAATACAAGGAAAATTTTTATTTAATTTAAAAAAAGCCCCTGCAAGTAGTGATGGCATGTTTACTGGGGGCAAAATCGTTACCTGTCATTACTGACAGGGCTGCCTTCTACCAGATGGCAGGAGGGAGAATGGTGCATGTGATGGGTGGAACTTGTCCTGGACTATGCTGTTGGCACGGCGGATGATGTGCTTCTTATACTAATGCATCTCAAACAATTAGAACATCTTAGAAAAAGTCATAATTTAATTTAAAAAGGTCAACTTTCATATATTCATTACACTCAGTACTTGGTTGGGGCTCCTTTACTACAAATTACTGTCTTTGTGGCATGGCATGGAGGCCATCAGCCTGTGGCACTACTGAGGTGTTATCAAAGCAACCTGGGCTTCAATAGTAGCCTTCAGCTCCTCTGTATTTTTGGGTCGGGTGTTTTCTCATCTTCCTCTTGACAATGGCCCATAGATTCTCTCTGGGGTTCAGGTCAGATGAGTTGGCTGGCCAGTCAAGCACAGTAATATCATGGTCAGCAAACCATTTGGTAGTAGTTTTGGCACTGTGGGCAGGTGCTAAGTCCTGCTGGAAAAGGAAATCGGCATCTCCATAAAGCTCGTCAGCAGATGGAAGCATGAAGTGCTCTAAAATCTCCTGGTAGACGGATGTGTTGACTTTGGACTTGATAAAACACAGTGGACCAACACCGGCAGATGACCTGGCAGCCCACATCATTACAGACTGCAAAAAGTTCACACTGATCATAAGACACAGAATCCAAGGTGTTTATCCACTTTTCCTCCTGACTCTTGGACCTTGATTTCCAAATGAAATGCAAAATTTACTTTCATCTGAAAAGTGGACTTTGGACCACTGAGCAATAGTCCAGTTCTTTCTCTCTGCAGCCCAGGTACAACACTTGTGACGATGTCTCTGGTTCAGGACGGGCTTGATATTAGGAATGTGACAGTTGTAGCCCCTTTCCTGAAGATGTCTGCACGTGGTGGCTCTTCATGCATTGACTCCAGCCTCAATCCACTCCTTTTGAAGCTCTCCCAAGTTCTTGGATCAACATTTCTTGATAATCCTCTCAAGGCTGTGGTCATCCCTGTTGCTTGTGCACCTTTTCCAGCCAGCCTTTTCAGCAGTGACCTTCTGTGACTTACCCTCCTTGTGGAGGGTGTCGATGATCGTCTTCTGGACAACTTTTCTTTTTTTTCCTCCTGCGTAAAGACCACAAGCGGAGGCCATCCACATCGGATCTGCTTTAATATCAACAGATCTTCGATTAAGGTACGTGAATCTTTTCATCATGGCACACCTTCAGCCTGTTCAATGTGCTGAGTGCAGGATGTTTATGTAACAGATTTTAGCTGTTGATTCCACTTGACACAGTGACAAGCAATAAGATTTGCTGTTACATACAATATGTATCATGGACACTCACTGGTTGCCATGGCTTCCCTCAGCATATAAATACTGGCTGTGACGTCACCTCAGTACCAGTATGTGAGGATTGAGCCCATGGTAGGTTACTCAAAGCACAGCAGCACTGCACTGAAACTGTGAAAATAACATAATGCAATAACACAGCTAAAATTATATTATACTTAAGAAGGTGGCGAACACATTGCACTTAACAGAATGAGTCAAATTGGTTGTGTATTGTTGTTACATATTGATACGATAGTTAGCTACCTTAGCTCAAAGGCTAAGCTAATATTTGCTAACTTCTTCCCATGAAGCTGTGCCGAGAAACTGCTATATATGAACGTGACCAACCAGTGGGTTTCCTTGCTGTCTTACAGGTACATATGTTTGTTTGGGTTTATGTTTATTAATTATTATTTATGAATAATCTGACCAGTACGTGAGGATTGAGCCCATGCTGTGCCGAGAAACTGCTATATATGAACGTGACCAACCAGTGGGTTTCCTTGCTGTCTTACAGGCAATAAAAGTGCATTCAAACAGTGAGAAAGTGTCAGCCTTTGTCACAGAAACACAACACAACGCAGACAGCGGTTACATTTAGGCAAGGCAAGTTTATTTATATAGCGCATTTCATACACAGTGGCAGTTCAATGTGCTTTACAGAGGTAAAGGCAAAACAGTAAACAATAGAAAATAAAATTACATAAAATAAAGGGGGAAGAAGAGAGGGAAAAAATAAGAATTAAACAATAGTAGAAATAAAATAATTAAATGAAGTAAAAGTTCAGTAAAAACAGCAGAATAAAATAGAATAAAAGTTAAGTAAAGTTTAAAACATGTAAAGATGATGATATTTATCAGTTAGCAGAAAGCATCTGAAAACAGCTTGGTCTTTAGTCTAGATTTGAAGCTGCCAACAGCAGGAGCATTTTTGATGTCCTCTGGGAGTTGGTTCCATAGCTGTACTGCATAGTAGCTAAAAGCTGCTTCACCACACTTTGTTTTAACAACAGGTTTTACCAGTAAATTTTGCTGCTGCGATCTGGTAGATCTGATTGGGTTAGGCCGCTGCAACATATCAGAGAGGTAATTGGGCCCTGTACCATTTAGAGATTTGTACACCAGCAGCAATGCTTTAAAGTCAATTCTGTAGCTTACTGGAAGCCAGTGAAGGGACCTTAGAATTGGAGTAATGTGCTCTGTTCTTTTTGTTCATGCGAGAACCCTAGTCGCTGCATTTTGAATCACCTGAAGTCGTTTGATGGTCTTTTTTGGCAGGCCTGTGAAAAGGCCATTGCAGTAATCAACCCTACTAGATATGAAGGCATGTATAAGTTTTTCCAGATCGTTTTTTGACATAAGTCCTCTTAGTTTGGAAATGTTTTTTAGGTGATAAAATGCCGATTTAGTGATTGCTTTCATGTGACTGTCAAAGTTTAGCTCGCTGTCAATGAAAACACCAAGATTTTTAACCATTTATTTTGTTTTAATCCCCTTTGTGTCAAGAATAGTGGTAATCCTGAGTCTTTCATCTTTTTTCCCCAAATGGAATTACTTTTGTTTTATCTGTGTTCAGCTGAAGAAAATTTAGTGACATCCAGTTGTTGATTTGGTCGATACACTGGTAGAGACATTCAAGGGGGGCATAATCATTAGGTGATAGAGCAAAATAAATTTGGGTGTCATCTGCATAGCAGTGATACAGAACTGAGTTGTTGTTGATAATTTGTCCAAGTGGGAGCATATAAAGGTTGAATAGTAATGGTCCAAGAATCGACCCCTGGGGGACACCACAGGTCAAGGACATTGATGTTGAGGTACAATTTCCCATGGTAACAAAGAAGCTTCTCTCTTTTAAGTATGATTTTAACCAATTGATAACTTTACCAGTCAACCCAACCCAGTGTTCAAGTCGATATAGCAGTATGTTGTGATCAGCAGTATGTTGTGATCAACAGTATCAAAAGCTGCACTGAGGTCCAGTAACACCAGGACTGATGTTTTGCCTGCATCAGTATTAAGACGTATGTCATTTATAACTTTACTCAGCGCTGTTTCAGTGCTATGATTGGCACGAAATCCTGAGTGAAAGTTATCAAAACAGCTGTTTGATATCAAGAAGGCAGTTAATTGATTGAAGACAATTCTTTCAAGGATTTTCCCAATGAATGGTAGATTTGATATTGGCCTGTAGTTGTTTAATACTGAAGCATCCAGATTATTCTTTTTAAGTAGGGGCTTTACAACGGCTTTTTTCAGGGACACAGGAACAATGCCAGTTTCTAGGGATGTATTTATGATCTGAAGCACATCTGTAATTATGAGGTGAAGAACAGACTTAAAGTTGGTGGGCAGAATGTCCAATTCAGATGTTGAGGAACTGAGATTTTGTACAGTTTTTTCAAGAGTCTCGTAATCAATTAAACAAAATTCTGACATTGTGTTGAAATTGTTTATCTGTGTCACTGGTGATTGCAGCTTTTCAATTATTTGCAACTGAGATATATTATGAGCAATATTCTGCTGTATTTTTTCAATTTTACCTTTGAAGAAGGATGCAAACTCATTGCATTTATTAACTGAGAGAAGTTCAGGTGCTAATTGTGGTGGGGGATTAGTTAGCTTCTCTACTGTTGAAAATAGCACACTGGCATTGTTCATATTCCTGTTGATGATGTTGGAGAAGAAAGACTGTCTTGCTTTACGAATTTCATAATTATATTTACAAAGCATCTCTTTATGGATTTGATAATGGATGTGAAGTTTAGATTTGCGCCATTTTCTTTCAGTCTTTCTACATTCTCTCTTTAGCAGTTTAACAGCTGGGTATTGCTTCCATAGTGCTTTCTGCTTGTCATTGACTCTTTTGATTTTGAATGGAGCAGTATCATCCATAATTTGGGTCATATTTAAATTAAAAATTTCCAGTAAATCATCTACAGAGTCTGACATTTTGGTTGAGATCCGAGAGAGAGCTTGCTCAAAGAGAACACGTGTTGTCATTTATGACTCTCCTACCCATAGTCGTTGAGCTGTTCTGAATGTGAGGAGACATAGGCTACATCCACACGACAACGGCAACGAGATGTTATTTAAAAATATATCGCGTCCAAATGGGCAACGATCAGTAAAATATCAGGTCCATATGGCAACGCAACGCTTGCTGAAAATGATGCAATACACATGCCACACCTCTAGGGGCGCTGTAAGACGGTCCCTTCGGAGACACCAGAACAATAGAAGAAGTAAGGACGCATGCGCATAAACTATTATGCGCGAGACTTCATATTAGCCACAAAGTCAGGAAAATCTGTTTGTAAAATTACATTATAATGACCAAATACAATGAAAAGTATTTTTCCAGTCTCACCTGTGAAAGGTAATCCCATGTGATCTCGTTTGGACGGTAAACATGTTGGTACAGTTAAACGCAGCACATGAATCTTTATTCTCCACTTTGACCTATTCAATATGGCGGCGAGGATGACGTATGATTCTACGTGGAAGGCGGCGTCTTTAATGGTCCGGAATAAATTGAATACTACACGTTGATGGATTAATTTGTTGTTTCTCACCTGTGAAAGGTAATCCCATGTGATCTCGTTTGGAGGGTAAACCTGTTGGTACAGTTAAACGCAGCACATGAATCTTTATTCTCCGCTTTGACCTATCCAATATGGCGGCGAGGATGACGTATGATTCTACGTGGAAGGCGGCGTCTTTAATGGTCCGGAATAAATTGAATGCTACATGTTGATGGATTAATTTGCTCTTCTATGCCCTTTTTGAGGAATGTATTGTAGGAGTTAAACCAACATCTGAAGAGGTGAGATCGCTCCTTTTTTTCCCTATTTTTGCTGGCGGGATTGACTCTGCCCTAAGGGCAGAGTCTCTCACTCTCTCTCTCACTTTGCACCATTACACAATAAATATTCACAGTGAAAATATTTTGTAAGCGTGTTTCATGAACCAAGTTATAGGATTTGTTGACAACTCGCATCGAGTTCGTTACACTTCTACCCGGCGTGAAGCACTCTCAGTCGTGTGGTTGTGACGTCATCGTAAACAAATCCGTTCTACTCATCCAGACGACTTCACAACAGCAATGTTGCCAGATCTTTCCACTCTGGAACCCGTTCTCAAAAAGATTGCATTTTGGGCACCCAAAACGCCGGTGCCGTGTGGACGCCAGGCCTAAACGATAAGCAATTGTATCGGAGTCACCTGAATCCATTGCCGTGTGGACAGGGCCATAGAAACATCAGAGAAAACACAGAAATGATCAGATAAGGCCAGGTCAACAACAGTAGTAGAAACAGTAAGACCATGTGATGACGAGGTCAAGGGTATGACCACGAGAGTGGGTCGGCCCCTGTACATGTTGTACTAGGTTGAAGTTGTCAATAAGTGCAAGTAGTTCTCTGGCATAAGTGTTTTCAGGATTATCTACATGCAAGTTAAAATCCCTAGATATAATACAGTCAAACTCTAAGCAAATGACTGACAACAGTTCACCAGACTCTTCCAGAAAAACTCTGGCTGAATGTCTCGGAGGTCTGTAAATAGTTAATAACAATATGTTAGGAGAGCATGTAACAAGTGCACATAAGTGTTCAAAGGATGTAAAATCACCAAGTGAGGATTGTTTACATTGAAAAGAGGCTTTGAATATATTTGCGATCCCTCCACCTTTCCCCTGTCGGGTAGCACTCATGAAATTAAAATTTGGGGGAGCAGCTTCAATAAGGGTGGTAGCACTCTGCTTGATCCAGCCATGTTTCAGTTAGAAGCAAAAAATCAAGATTGTGTTTGCAAATAAGATCACTAATTAAAAATGACTTGTTTGAAAGTGATCTAACGTTCAGAAGAGCTAGCTTTACAGAAAGTCTAGAAGTAATATCCACTTGGGCACTCTGATGTTGTTTTGAAACAGGAAGGAGACTAGACTGGTTTATCCCCTGGGTTAAATATGCTCTATGTTTTCTATTTCTTATCAACACAGGAATAGAGAATGGCATAGGCATACTGGGTCTCAGCTTGTTTTCAAAACTACACCCAATGCAGGGACCCACAGCACATCATACAAGAGACTCTGTATGTTCCATGAGGTTGGGAGGGGGAAGGATTGGAGATGTCATGTATTTTTTAGATGGTGAAAAAGATTGGTAGCCAGCTGAAAGTCCTGGGCGAACACAATTCAGTCTGTTGGTTGATTTTTGATGAACTGGGTACACTGCTTGTCGCGAATTATTTGGGCTGGAAAAAGAGAGTGCAGCCATTGGCAGCAGTCTCTGCATACTTTTAGGGAAATCCATGCAGGGGGGAGACGGAGATGGTACAACAAAGTCAGAAGAGCGAGACTGAGATTGGGACTTTGGTGAGGTCTTTGTGAGTGTCTCCATGACTGTCTCTGTGGTGACTGTCTCCCTGACGGTCTCTGTGATACTTGCATGGGGTTGAGATATGGATGATGCAGCCTTGGCATGATTGTCTTGGGTCAAGTCCTCAATCTGGATGGGCGATGCAGATATCTGTGGCTGCCCATTGTTAACAACATGCTCACATTCTCCATGTGATTGTTGATGTCCTTGGCAGTCTGCCCCAGATGGTTCTTGGCAGTCTGCCCCAGATGGCTGTGTGTCCTTGTTGAAGCATCTCTGCTGTGCTTGCATGGGTAGTTGTTTTGGCTTTGCAGAGGTATTGTTGATATCTGTAACTGGGTCAGTCTGTGAGCACTTATCAGCAGTTCTGCTCAATGTTGGCTGAGAAAAGAATGCATGCTGGAGAGAGAGGCTGTAGTGATCAGCCAAAACTTTGGTCCCAATCCAGCTGAGTTCAGTGCTATTTGGCTTGAAGAATTCTCTGCGATTCCAGAAAAGGTTAAAATTGTCTATGAAGTTTATACCAAATAAAAAAACAAGTTTTTCCAAGCCAGGTGTTAAAGGAACAGTCCACCGTACTTCCATAATGAAATATGCTCTTATCTGAATTGAGACGAGCTGCTCCGTACCTATCCGAGCTTTGCGCGACCTCCCAGTCAGTCAGACACAGTCAGACGCGCTGTCACTCCTGTTAGCAATGTAGCTAGGCTCAGTATGGCCAACGGTATTTTTTGGGGCTGTAGTTAGATGCGACCAAACTCTTCCGCGTTTTTCCTGTTGACATAGGTTTATATGACCAGTGATATGAAACAAGTTCAGTTACACAAATTGAAACGTAGCGATTTTCTATGCTATGGAAAGTCCGCACTATAATGACAGGCGTAGTAACACCTTCTGCGCGCTTCGGCAGCGCATTGATACGGAGCTCAGATATCTAACCCTAACCCAAAACTTCCCCTTGCAGGGAGTGGGCCACTGATAAAAGATTGTATTCTAGTCTTATAAAGGTCAGAAAAAAGTTTTCTGAAATCATCTTGGACAAACAGCTGTTCTCTGAAAACATCATTTGCTTCCACATGCACAACAATACGTTTGATAGTTTTATGCTTGGATACGAGTTTCAAAATGCTGTCTTTGGTGTCAGAGATGGATGCATTTGGAAGGCAGCAAATAATCATCCCATGTTCTTTTAAATGTCTTACAGTGGAATCACCAAGAACAAGGGTTGTGGGATCAGGTGGTATTACGAGCTGCTTTTTGTCTCTTCCCACAGCTCTTCAGTTGTGGTGCAATCTCTTTCTATGATGTGCTTGTCTGCCTGAAAATTCTGCTTCCACATCCCTGAGGCACTCAAATTTGTTCTGAAGCCTTATGGGCTGTGGATTTTCCATAGGACTGTAAATCCTATTGTAGTTTGTAGACCTGGCTCTATTTCTAATAGCATGGCTGTGGAGCATGGATTGCATAGTATCAGAACGAACTGGTGTTGAGGTAATTACTCTTCTGTTTTTATTTTTGGGCCTGCCACCCATCATGTGCCAGTTTTCTGTACTCATATTTTGCCCTGTTAGATCGATGAATTCATCCACTCGATCTGCAATGCCATCGGCCTGTCGGGGTGCAATCTCTGCATTCTCAGCCACTGTTTCTGTACTCCTTTCGTGAGATATTGCTCTTAGTTCGTCTGTCTTTGGCAGGGCGTCAATCTTTGATTCCAGGATAGAAATCCTCTGTTTTAGTTCCGTGCATTTTCTACAGGATCTCCTGGATTTTTTGCCCCCTGGCATTTTGTTTTAAAAGCTAACTTATCTTGTAAAGGTGAAAAATAAAATGAAGAAATGGTGGAAATTAAGTGAAAAAGTAAAATAAAGATCAAACAGGAGCAAAGCAAAGAAGCATCCTACTCGCTTGAGTAGGCGGAGCAACCTAGTCATTAGTCATTCTTCCTCCATTGCTAGTGATGGCTTTATTTGTGATAAGTGCAGATTAGTTAGCTCTCTGATGGAGAAAATTGCAGTTCTAGAAGCGCATATCCAGGCTTTAGAGAAGGCCAGTGAGAATGAGAACAGTGCAGTTTCTGTAGGGGAAAGTCTGGATGCCCTAGGTGGAGTTAGTAATCCCCCAACTCCAGCATTGGAGCCCTCACAGCAGGGCGAATGGGTGACGACTCGGTGGCATAAGCCTAGAGCCAAAGTTACCGCTGAGGCTCGCCCACAGGAGCGCCACTCCTCTCCACATCACGTGTCGAACAGGTTTGCTGTCCTTAGTGATGCACCCGCTGAGAAACCTGAAAGAGCTCTGGTTATAGGGGACTCTATCATACAGCATGTGAAATTAGCTCCACCTTTAGGGGGCACCAGCAGCTTTAGTCAGGTGTATACCGGGAGCCAGGGCGCTGGACATGGCAGGTAATCTTAGGGTCCTAGGCAAGCATAGGTTCTCAAAGATAGTTATCCATGCTGGAGCTAATGATCTACACCTTCGTCAGTCGGAGGTTACCAAGAGTAACTTTGTAGCGGTGTTTAAATTAGCAAAGGCGATGTCTAATGCTGTAGTATGCTCTGGCCCCATCCCAATGTGGTGTGGCGATGTAGCTTACAGCAGGTTATGGTCCCTGAACTGCTGGTTGTCCAGGTGGTGCTCTGAAAACAGTGTGGGCTTTATAGGTAATTGGGCTAATTTTGAGGGCACTGCTGGCCTGTTAGGGTGGGACGGTATCCATCCCACTTGGGAAGGTGCTGCTCTCATTTCTTGCAGCATAGGTCATAGTCTCAGAACAGGCCTAGTTAATTTCTGACAATCTAGAGCCAAGGCCAGGGAGCAGACGAACAGGCTAAACTGACTGCCTGCTAGCTGCACAGAGTCGTCAGTCAGGGTCCACTACATTGAGACTGTGTCTGTTCCCCGAGCTCAATAAAAACGTAGAAATATTCAGAGAGTTTGTTCCAGTAACCTAATCAATATAAAATTGGATTATACTGACTGTACAGCCACTGCCAGCACCTTTTGATCTAAAGGTGGGGCTATTAAATACAACCCCGATTCCAAAAAAGTTGGGACAAAGTACAAATTGTAAATAAAAACGGAATGCAATGATGTGGAAGTTTCAAAATTCCATATTTTATTCAGAATAGAACATGGATGACATATATCAAATGTTTAAACTGAGAAAATGTATCATTTAAAGAGAAAAATTAGGTGATTTTTAAATTTCATGACAACACCACATCTCAAAAAAGTTGGGACAAGGCCATGTTTCCCACTGTGAGACATCCCCTTTTCTCTTTACAACAGTCTGTAAACGTCTGGGGACTGAGGAGACAAGTTGCTCAAGTTTAGGGATAGGAATGTTAACCCATTCTTATCTAATGTAGGATTCTAGTTGCTCAACTGTCTTAGGTCTTTTTTGTCATATCTTCCGTTTTATGATGCGCCAAATGTTTTCTATGGGTGAAAGATCTGGACTGCAGGCTGGCCAGTTCAGTACCCGGACCCTTCTTCTACGCAGCCATGATGCTGTAATTGATGCAGTATGTGGTTTGGCATTGTCATGTTGGAAAATGCAAGGTCTTCCCTGAAAGAGACGTCGTCTGGATGGGAGCATATGTTGCTCTAGAACCTGGACATGCCTTTCAGCATTGATGGTGTCTTTCCAGATGTGTAAGCTGCCCATGCCACACGCACTAATGCAACCCCATACCATCAGAGATGCAGGCTTCTGAACTGAGCGCTGATAACAACTTGGGTCGTCCTTCTCCTCTTTAGTCCGAATGACACGGCGTCCCTGATTTCCATAAAGAACTTCACATTTTGATTCGTCTGACCACAGAACAGTTTTCCACTTTGCCACAGTCCATTTTAAATGAGCCTTGGCCCAGAGAAGACGTCTGCGCTTCTGGATCATGTTTAGATACGGCTTCTTCTTTGAACTATAGAGTTTTAGCTGGCAACAGCGGATGGCACGGTGAATTGTGTTCACAGATAATGTTCTCTGGAAATATTCCTGAGCCCATTTTGTGATTTCCAATACAGAAGCATGCCTGTATGTGATGCAGTGCCGTCTAAGGGCCCGAAGATCACGGGCACCCAGTATGGTTTTCCGGCCTTGACCCTTACGCACAGAGATTCTTCCAGATTCTCTGAATCTTTTGATGATATTATGCACTGTAGATGATGATATGTTCAAACTCTTTGCAATTTTACACTGTCGAACTCCTTTCTGATATTGCTCCACTATTTGTTGGTGCAGAATTAGGGGGGTTGGTGATCCTCTTCCCATCTTTACTTCTGAGAGCCGCTGCCACTCCAAGATGCTCTTTTTATACCCAGTCATGTTAATGATCTATTGCCAATTAACCTAATGAGTTGTAATTTGGTCCTCCAGTTGTTCCTTTTTTGTACCTTTAACTTTTCCAGCCTCTTATTGCCCCTGTCCCAACTTTTTTGAGATCTGTTGCTGTCATGAAATTTCAAATGAGCCAATATTTGGCATGAAATTTCAAAATGTCTCACTTTCGACATTTGATATGTTGTCTATGTTCTATTGTGAATACAATATCAGTTTTTGAGATTTGTAAATTACTGCATTCCGTTTTTATTTACAATTTGTACTTTGTCCCAACTTTTTTGGAATCGGGGTTGTATTAGATCTCTAAAGCACGAATGGTTAATGAACTCATTACTGATTAGGAGTTTAATGTATTGTGTTTAAAAGAAACATGGATTAAACCAAATGAATATATAACATTAAATGAAGCTAGTCCTCCTGGATACAATTATATACACCAGCCTCGTCTAACTGGCAGAGGAGGTGGCGTCACGGTTATTTATAATGATTACCTAGGTGTAACACACAAACCTGGTGATAAATTTAATACATTTGAAGTTCTTCATACTACTATAATGTATGTAGCCTCGAAAAAAAAAAGTCTACCCAGTTAATTCCGTTACTTATTATTTACAGGCTCCCGGAGCCATATTCTGAGTTTCTTTCTGAATTTGCAGATTTTATCTCCGATCTGGTTATTTCCTTAGACAAAGCTTTAGTTGTTGGAGATTTTAATATTCACTTCGATAACCCAAAAGACCCTTTGAAAACAGCGTTTGTGTCCATTCTAGATTCAGTAGGGATTAATCAGAATGTCATAGGACTGACCCATAATGGTGGTTACACACTCGATCTAATACTAACATTCGGGTTAAACATAGAAAATATAGTCATACTTCCACAGTCTGAAATTATCTCAGATCATTATCTCATCACATTCAAAATATGTCTGAGTAATAATATATGCACCTCACCACGCTACTGTATTAAATGTACATTCGCGTCAACTACTGCACAGAGCTTTATAAATGATCTCCCAGAGTTATCAACTTTTGATTGGGCCACTGTCGGCCCCTGCAGAACTTGATCAGGCAACTGAATGCTTAGAGTCGATGTTCCGCTATACTTTAGATAATGTAGCTTCTCTTAAAAGGAAAAAGATCAGAGAGAAAAAATTAGCACCCTGGTATAATGATGACACTCGCACTTTAAAACAGACCACTCGAAAATTGGAACGTAAATGGCGTCAAACAAAACTGGTAGTGTTCAAATTAGCTTGGAAGGAGAGCTTCCTGATGTATAGAAAAGCTCTTAGTGCTGCTAGATCAACATATCTCTCCTCCCTAATAGAAAATAACAAAAATAATCCTAGATTCCTATTGAATACTGTAGCAAAATTAACCAGGAGTAAGTCCACTATAGACACATGCACACCTGCAGTATGTAGTAGCAACGACTTCATGAATTTTTTTAATGACAAAATTGAGAATATCCGACAAAAAATTCAAACTACTAATTTAAGGTCAGACAATGTAAGTGACGCTGATGTTAACAATATAACTGTATCAGATCAGCAATTAGAATGTTTTACTCCCCTTAGAGAAATTGAATTACTTTCATTAATCTCTGCATCAAAAGCCTCAACTTGTGTACTAGATCCCTTACCTACACGTCTATTCAAACAGATAATACCTGAAGTAATTGAACCACTTCTAAAAATAATAAATTCTTCTCTTACGATTGGCTATGTACCCAAATCCTTTAAACTAGCAGTTATCAAACCCCTGGTTAAAAAAAACTGACCTTGATCCCTGTCAGCTGTCCAATTATCGGCCAATACCAAACCTCCCCTTTATCTCCAAGATCCTTGAAAAAGCTGTGGCACAGCAGTTATGCTCATATTTACATAGGAATAACATCCATGAAACGCATCAGTCAGGATTTAGACCTCATCATAGCACAGAGACAGCTCTGGTTAAAGTAGTAAACAACACTGTTGGCGTCTGATCAGGGCTGTGTCTTGCTGCTTGTGTTGCTTGACCTTAGTGCAGCATTTGATACCATTGATCATTCCATTCTTCTGGATAGACTAGAAAATGTTGTGGGAGTTAAGGGAACGGCCCTCTCCTGGCTCAGCTCTTATTTAACCGATCGCTGTCAGTATGTTGATGTAAATGGTAATTTTTCTCGACATACTGAGGTAAAGTTTGGTGTTCCACAAGGTTCTGTCTTGGGTCCACTGCTTTTTTTTTTTCATTATATATGTTACCTCTGGGTGATATTATTCGTAAACATTGTATTCGTGTCCACTGTTATGCTGATGACACATAGTTGTATGTTTCTGCAAAACCAGATGAGAGACACCAGCTTAATAGAATTGAGGAATGTGTAAAAGACATTAGACACTGGATGCTTATTAACTTCCTTCTGCTTAACTCTGACAAGACAGAAGTACTTGTACTCGGACCACATGTAGCTAGAAGTAAGTTTTCTGCTTACACAGTAACTCTGGATTGCCTTTCTCTTTCTTCACGTGCAGCAGTAAAAGACCTCGGGGTGATTATTGACCCCAGTCTTTCATTCGAAACTCACATTGATAACATTACCCGGATATCTTTCTTTCATCTCAGAAATATTGCTAAGATAAGAAATTTAATGTCACTACACGACGCAGAAAAACTAGTTCATGCTTTTGTTACCTCCAGGTTGGATTATTGTAATGCCTTACTGTCTGGATGTTCTAATAAGTGCATAAGCATGCTCCAGTTAGTTCAAAATGCAGCAGCAAGAGTCCTTACTAGAAAATATGACCACATCTTATCCACACTGCATTGGCTCCCAATCAGGTACTACTATTGACCGTCAAAGCACTGAATGGTCTCGCACCACAGTACCTGAGCGAACTTCTGGTCCTTTATGACCCACTATGCCTACTCGGATCAAAAGGTCCAGGTTATCTGCTGGTACCTCGTATAGTGAAGGGTACATCAGGGGGCAGAGCCTTTTCTTACAAAGCCCCACAGTTATGGAACAGCTTTCTAAGTAGTGTTCGGGAATCAGACACAGTCTCAGCATTTAAGTCTCGACTGAAAACATATCAGTTTAGTCAAGCCTTTTGTTAATGGTGTGTATGAGGTAAAGATGTAGATCTGGAGGGTCCTCAGACAGTGTTTTTTTTTTTGGTAAACTGGGATGTATGGATGCTGTCAGTCCCCCACTCGCTTGCTCACTCGAGTTTGCTGACGGTGTAGTGGCTGCTGCTTTATGTCCCGGGGCTCCCTCATGCCTGTGCTACCTTCTGGCTCTCTCCTTTTAGTTATTCTGTCTTTTTTCTTTTCTACACACTGTTTCCACTGTTGTTGGAGTTGCTTTTAATCTCATTGTACATGGGTATAGTGACAGTAAAGGTATTCTATTCTATTCTTAGTTAGTTTTGCCGGAGTCCCTGCTTGTACTCGGCACAAAATGTATACTGTTCCTACTTATTCAGGTGACATTGGACATACCTAACAACCTGTGTTTTCTCTTCTTCCCCCCCATCTGTCCCTCTGAGTTACATGTCAATCCTGGAAACGAGGTGCTGAACCTCTTCTGCTCCTCGGACCTGTCTGATCCATCCTGATGCCCTATGTCTGGTTGGAGTCTCATCACATCGCTCCTGTGGAGGACGGCCCCATATGGACAGTTGAAAGTCACACTTGGAAGACGCTCTGGACACTTACAGTAATGCTTTTGTGGCTGAGGACTACAGTTGGCTTGCTAACTTTGGGACTGTGGTTGTCATGAACAGTTTTGCACTCAAGTTTCCATCAATGAAGAGTTATAACATCAACGAAACTGACTTCATGTTAAAACTGTTAATGTTATAGTCATGTTGTTTGTTGTTGTCCAGGTGAGGATTGGTTCCCTTGTGGGTCTGGTTCCTCTCAAGGTTTCTTCCTCGTGTCGTCTGGGGGAGTTTTTCCTTGCCACCATCGCCATGGGCTTGCTCATTGGGGATAGATTAGGGATAAAATTGGCTCATGTCTTGGGTCATTCAGATTCTGTAAAGCCGCTTTGGGACAATGTCTATTGTTAAAAGCGCTATACAAACAGACTTGACTTGACAACTGTCAAGTTAGCAGTCTTCCCTATTTTGTGGTTGTCTGTACTGAAATGGACCAAGAGACACACATGATTTATAGTGTTTTACTCAAACTCAAAATGAAATATTCTCTAATATTGACGGTTTTTTTTCTGCTGTAGGCCATAATTATCAAAATTTAAAATAGAAAAATGGCTAAAACATTTTATTTTGTGTAATGAGTCTAGAATCTATGAAATTTTCACTTTCTTAAATAACTGATGGAAAATATTTGAACTTTTTCACGATATTCTAATTCAGGTGTGTGTGTGTGTCAGAGGTAGACAAAGTACCTAACTTTTATTTCTTAAGTCAAAGTACAGATCCCACTGGTCAAATGTTACTCCGATACAAGTGAAAGTTGTACAGTCAAATTTTTACTTAAGTTAAAGTACTGAACTACTTGCTTTTAAAAATACTTAAGTATTAAAAGTACGTTTTCTGTCAATGCATCGTTGTATTATTGCCACAATTCTTACAAAACCTAATGCCGAGCAAAGACAGAAATGTGAATTCACAAAATGAACACATGCTGTGCCATCATGGTGGTTTAATGTTAAGCTAGCTAGTCAGTGAAACTCCACCTGATGTGCTAGCAAACTCTTTTCAAACTCAAAATCATATTTGGTAGTTAAGGCTCCTAGAAAAGAAAGATTTCTACATTGTTTATTTGGCAAGATTATGCTAAAACATATTTCTGAAAGGACTTCAGATAAGTTAATGTTATTCATGTTAGCCTAACTCTGTTTTTACATAGTAACAGTGTCCAAGTTAACTAGCTATGCATAAATGTTAGCCATGGACAAGGCTATGGCAACTTGGCGAGCAAATCCATAGAAAGTCCTTTGACTAACCAGACTGCATAGTTATTGCAACATTATCGCTAGTTCTATATGGAATCAATTTTGTGCCAAAATGTTCATACAATACTTTTGAAATATCAAACAAGAACGACAAATCAAAATACAAAAAAAAGAAAAACAAGTCAATTTTTTTTTTAGACTGGCAAACAAATTATTTGTGTAATCGTGCAAAATATCAGTCTGTTATTCTTCAGAAACCTTTTATTTTTGTTCCGCGTCTTTCTCAGTTTTGTTTGACGTAATTTATTTTGGTTGCGATTCCAGCTTTCTTGTTTGCACTGCCTGACTTTTTGCTTGCAGTTTTGGCACAAACTTCATGTGTGGGTGGGCTGTCCAGGAATGCATTCCCATTGGGTAACTTGTGTTTGACTGACAGCTACGCTCAGCCATTCCCTACTCGGATTCTGGCGGACTGTTTGACGAGTGACCGATCCATTGACGGTAAACAAGGATCGAGTGGACTTCAGTGGCGACTATGATATTGAATTAATTCAACAAAGTGTAAATTCAATATCATAGTCACCACTGAAGTCCACTCGATCCTTGTTTACCGTCAATGGATCGGTCACTTGTCAAACAGTCCGCCAGAATCCGAGTAGGGAATGGCTGAGCGTAGCTGTCAGTCAAACACAAGTTACCCAATGGGAATGCATTCCTGGACAGCCCACCCACACGTGAAGTTTGTGCCAAAACTGCAAGCAAAAAGTCAGGGAGCGCAAACAAGAAAGCTGGAATCGCAACCAAAATAAATTACGTCAAACAAAACTGAGAAAGACGCGGAACAAAAATAAAAGGTTTCTGAAGAGTAATAGACTGATATTTTGCACGATTACATGAATAATTTGTTTGCCAGTCTAAAAAAAATTTTTTTTTTCTTTTCTTGTATTTTGATTTGTCATTTTTGTTTGATATTTCAAAAGTATTGTATGAACATTTTGGCACAAAATTGATTCCATAGCTCTAAAAGCACAGAACTTCGTTGCAAGCTTTCTCTTGGAATAAAACATTTACATACCTCAATATGCTTCAGTGGGTTGGATGGTGAGTTTTTGTAGGCCGTGATGTGGCTCATTTTAGGCAAACAAAACAAACATTTAAAACGAAATGAATCTTTAATCCTTTCAGAAAACTGAAACATGGTTTCTAGGTATGGCCCTGGGTGTGTGCATTCTCCAGAAGAACTGCTTCCTTCCATTCTACCATCATGTTCAATTAATGATGCTGAGAAATCATTGAACTTGATTTTATACAGTCTATGGATGTGACGTGACCCTAGTGATTACTGATAGGCTGTCTCCGTGTCACCTGTGAAAAAAACAATCATGTTTTAGAAAAGAAAAAAAACATTCAATTTCAAAGCTGCTTCATAGTAATGAGGACCTTGATAGAAATGTAGTGGAGTGAAAAGTACAATATTTGCCCTTCAAATGTAGTGAAGTTGGTCATAAGTTTAAAAAAAAAAAAATACTCAAGTAAAGTACAGATACTAAAAAATGTGTCCCATATAGTCACAATGTACAACTGTGTAACCAGGAAATTCATTGTAGTTTTAGCATGAAGTGCCTTTTGTTGAAGTCATCAGCTGTTAATTGAAGGAAACTTGAGTGCAAAACTGTTCATGACAACTGCAGTCCTCAGCCATCATAGCAAAACTGTAAGTGTCCAGAGTCATCTTCCAGGTATGACTTTTGACTCTTGTGAACCCTTGCCCGTTGATTTGGGCCCTTTGGTAGACTATGTAAAGCCAACAGTCACAAACTTGGGTTTTAAGATGGACAGTGATTTTAAATTGGATCGGCAAATTAGTTCCGTAGTGAAGTCTAGCTTCTTTCAAATTAGGCAGCTGGCAAAGGTGAAGCCTTTCCTTGCACAAATGCACTTTGAGACAGTAATCCACGCCTTCATAACATCTCTGCTGGATTACTGTAATGCACTTTATTTTGGAGTTAGCCAGTCCTCCCTCGCACGTCTCCAGCTGGTGCAAAATACAGCCGCTCGCCTCCTAACTGGAGCACGTAAGAGGGAGCACATAACTCCCATCCTAGCCTCCCTCCACTGGCTGCTTGTGCACTTTAGAGTCCATTTTAAGATTATTTTATTTGTTTTTAAGTCTTTAAATGGCCTCGCCCCCCCTTACCTCTCTGAGCTCCTTCAACCCTATGCTCCTGCTCGGTGCCTCAGGTCAGCAGACTTGCTGCTCCTGGAGGTACTGAGGTCCAAATGGAAGCTCAGAGGGGACAGAGCTTTCTCCACTGCTGCTCCAAAATTATGGAGCGAGCTACCATTGCACATTAGGCAAGCTTCCTCACTGTCCATTTTTAAAACTAGTCTTAAAACCCATTTTTACTCCTTGGCTTTTAACTCCGCATGAGACTCTGCTCTTGTTTTAGTGTTTTATGGTTTGCTTTTATTTATTGTTTTGTTTCTAATTGCTTTTAAAAACAATGAAACAACTGTTCGACTGTCTGTTTTATTTATTTCATTGCTTTTAATTGTTTTATGTCTTTATGTACAGCACCTTGTTTTCAACTATGGTTGTTTTAAAGTGCTATATAAATAAAGTTGAGTTGAGTCCATATGGGGCTGTCCTCCACAGGAGCAATGTGATGAGACTCCAGCCAGACATAAAGCATCAGAATGCATCAGGCAGGTCTGAAGACCAGAAGTAGTCAGCACCACTGGTGTTTTAGGATCAACATGTAACTTGACAGAGAGACAGACAGAGGAAGAGACTGGGAGGACAGGTTGTGAGGTATGCCCAGTGTCACCTAATGGTTAAGAACAGTATACATTGTGTGTTGAGTGCAAGCAGAGACTCTGGCAAGACTAACTATGAGAGTATAACTAAAAGGGAGAGCCAGAAGGTAAAGGCCCGGTCACACAGCACTCCGCGTCTATATCACGTACAAAAAGATACAAAAATCTGGTGGACGTGGTCGTAAGTGGTAATTTTTGGTCAATTTTGGCTTTGCCGTGCTTTGTACGGGGTATGGCCGTCGGCGGCTGTTTCACTGCCATAGCACTGCCAAATCACGGGTAACCGCGGCTCAGCGTCGTTGGAAGAGCGGCTTGCTGCGCATATGTTGAGCCTGTATCAGTTGGTTCTGTTGGTGCTGGAGCATTAAGATGAGGACATCACAGCATTGAGAGTTCATGTTCACCCCTTGACATCTAGACTGCAAGTGCCGAGGTCTCAGAAAATTACGGTATTTACATGCCGCAAATCAGAAGTGATGCAGAAGTGATTAGACAGTGATCAATCGAATTTAGAACTTGTTTGAGACGTCGTTTAACGGGCTTAGACAGTGCTATGTACGCGGAAAAATCCATTTCTCAGTGATAAGCCGCTAAACACACGCTATATCCCGTGATACCAACGCGTAACACCCGTCCGATGACCGTGCTCTGCCCGTGATAGACCGCCAAACTTTCGCGTCTTACCACATCTCCCCAAGTTTTAATAACGGCCGGGACACTGATTATCACGTGTTTTTCACCTGTGTTGCATGTCTTTACCACGTGTGCCGGCCGTGGTTGTCCGCGGTCTAAAGTTTTGAGCAGTCCAAAACTTTTTGCCGCGTCCGACGCCGTTCCGATTTTCCCCTGCGTCCTGTCACGTCTGTATATCGACTGTAACACGTCTTAACTTCGACATCAACACGAACAATATCGTCTGCTTCACGGGAGAGCACTTTTTGACGGGTTTTGGCCGTGATAAAGCCGTAAAGCGCTGTGTGACCGGGCCTTAAGACAGGCATGAGGGTGCCCTGGGACATAAAGCAGCAGCCACTCCAC
This sequence comes from Neoarius graeffei, assembly GCF_027579695.1. Taxonomy (NCBI): domain Eukaryota; kingdom Metazoa; phylum Chordata; class Actinopteri; order Siluriformes; family Ariidae; genus Neoarius; species Neoarius graeffei. The sequence continues at coordinate 94,283,876 of NC_083577.1, forward strand.
CATCAAGAAACCCAAGTGAATGTGTGAGTGGGGGGCCAGTAGCATCCATACATCCCAGTTTACCAAAACACTATGCCTGAGGACCCTCCAGATGTTCCCCTTTACCTAACAAAACAAAAAAAAACTATTAACAAAAGGCTTGACTAAAAAGATATGTTTTCAGCCTAGACTTTAACACTGAGACTGTGTCTGTCTGAGTCCCAGATGCTACTTGGAAGGCTGTTCCATAACCATGGAACTTTGTAAGAAAAGGTTCTGCTCCCTGATGTAGCCTTTACTATATGATGTACCAACAGATAGCCTGCACGTTTTGATCCAAGTAGGTGTGGCAGGACATAAAGGACCAGAAGTTTGCTCAGGTACTGTGGGGCAAGACCATTCAGTGCTTTAAAGGTCAACAGTAGTATTTTACAATCAATGCAAAATTTGATTGGGAGCCAATGCAGTGTGGTTACGATAGGAGCCATGTGGTCATATCTTCTCTTGCTACTACATTTTGAACTAACTAGAGCTTGTTTATGCACTTATTGGAACATCCACACTGTAAGGCATTACAATAATCCAATCTAGAGGTAACAAAAGCATGAACTAGTTTTTCTGCATCATGTAGGGACATTATTTCTTATCAGAATCACTTTTATTGCCAGGTATGTGGACACAGACGAGGAATTTGACTCCGGTTTCACTTAGCTCTCATAGTATAAAACCGATAAAAAGCGTATACACAACAAACAAACAAAGAAAAAAATGGCTGCATAGTGCAAAGTAATCCAGGTAAGTCAAGTATGGAATAGATAAATATAAAGTATACAGTGTGCACAGAATTACGGTATGAGTGTGCAGATATTTTACAAGTGATATTACTGATATATGAATCTGGATTTTAGCTGTTCATCACAGAGACAGCCTGACGGGAAAAAACTATTCTTGTGTCTGGTTGTTTTTGCATACAGTGATCTATATCGCGGGCGGCACGGTGGTGTAGTGGTTAGCGCTGTCACCTCACAGCAAGAAGGTTCTGGGTTCGAGCCTCGTGGCCGGCGAGGGCCTTTCTGTGTGGAGTTTGCATGTTCTCCCCATGTCCGCGTGGGTTTCCTCCGGGTGCTCCGGTTTCCCCCACAGTCCAAAGACATGCAGGTTAGGTTAATTGGTGACTCTAAATTGACCGTAGGTGTGAATGTGAGTGTGAATGGTTGTCTGTGTCTGTCAGCCCTGTGATGACCTGGCGACTTGTCCAGGGTGTACCCCGCCTTTCGCCCGTAGTCAGCTGGGATAGGCTCCAGCTTGCCTGCGACCCTGTAGAACAGGATAAAGCGGCTAGAGATAATGAGAATGAGATGATCTATATCGCCTCCCTGAGGGGAGAGGATTAAACAGATTGTGACCAGGGTGTGATGGGTCCGCAGAGATGTTACCTGCCCTTATACCTGTCCAGAGTCAGGAAACAGTGGGGCAAAAAAGTATTTAGTCAGCCACCAATTGTGCAAGTTCTCCCACTTAAAAAGATGAGAGGCCTGTAATTTTCATCATAGGTACACTTCAACTATGAGAGACAGAATGGGGGGAAAGAATCCAGGAAATCACATTGTAGGATTTTTAATGAATTAATTGGTAAATTCCTCGGTAAAATAAGTATTTGGTCACCTACAAACAAGCAAGATTTCTGGCTCTCACAGACCTGTAACAACTTCTTTAAGAGGCTCCTCTGTCCTCCACTTGTTACCTGTATTAATGGCACCTGTTTGAACTCGTTATCAGTATAAAAAACACCTGTTCACAACCTCAAACAGTCACACTCCAAACTCCACTATGGCCAAGACCAAAGAGCTGTCAAAGGACACCAGAAACAAAATTGTAGACCTGCACCAGGCTGGGAAGACTGAATCTGCAATAGGTAAGCAGCTTGGTGTGCAGAAATCAACTGTGGGAGCAATTATTAGAAAATGGAAGACATACAAGACCACTGATAATCTCCCTCGATCTGGGGCTCCATGCAAGATCTCACCCCGTGGGGTCAAAATGATCACAAGAACGGTGAGCAAAAATCCCAGAACCACATGGGGGGACCTAGTGAATGACCTGCAGAGAGCTGGGACCAAAGTAACAAAGGCTACCATCAGTAACACACTACGCCTCCAGGGACTCCAATCCTGCAGTGCCAGACGTGTCCCCCTGCTTAAGCCAGTACATGTCCAGGCCCATCTGAAGTTTGCTAGAGAGCATTTGGATGATCCAGAAGAGGATTGGGAGAATGTCATATGGTCAGATGAAACCAAAATAGAACTTTTTGGTAAAAACTCAACTTGTGTTTGGAGGAGAAAGAATGCTGAGTTGCAGCCAAAGAACACCATACCTACTGTGAAGCATGGGGGTGGAAACATCATGCTTTGGGGCTGTTTTTCTGCAAAGGGACCAGGACGACTGATCCGTGTAAAGGAAAGAATGAATGGGGCCATGTATCATGAGATTTTGAGTGAAAACTTCCTTCCATCAGCAAGGGCATTGAAGATGAAACATGGCTGGGTCTTTCAGCATGACAATGATCCCAAACACACCACCCGGGCAACGAAGGAGTGGCTTCATAAGAAGGATTTCAAGGTCCTGGAGTGGCCTAGCCAGTCTCCAGATCTCAATGCCATAGAAAATCTTTGGAGGGAGTTGAAAGTCCGTGTTGCCCAGCGACAGCCCCAAAACATCACTGCTGTAGAGGAGATCTGCATGGAGGAATGGGCCAAAATACCAGCAACAGTGTGTGAAAACCTTGTGAAGACTTACAGAAAATGTTTGACCTCTGTCATTGCCAACAAAGGGTATATAACAAAGTATTGAGATGAACTTTTGTTATTGACCAAATACTTATTTTCCACCATAATTTGCAAATAAATTCTTTAAAAATCGGACAATGTGATTTTCTGGATTTTTTTTCTCATTTTGTCTCTCATAGTTGAGGTATACATATGATGAAAATTACAGGCCCCTCTCATCTTTTTAAGTGGGAGAACTTGCACAATTGGTGACTGACTGAATACTTTTTTGCCCCACTGTAGGTCTTGGATGGAGGGCAGGTTGACACCAATAATTTTCTCTGCAGACCTTATTGTCCGTTGCAGTCTGTTCTCCTGTTTGGTGACCGATCCAAACATTAATGGAAGAGCAAAGAACAGACTGAATGATGGCAGTGTAGAATTGTGTCAGCAGCTTCTTAGGCAGGTTGAGCTTCCTGAGCTGGCGCAGAAAGTACAACCTCTGCTGAGCCTTTTTGATAATAGTGACTGTGTTGGTCTCCCACTTCAAGTCCCGAGAGATTGTGGAACCCAGAAACCTGAAGCTTTCAACAGCAGTCACAGTGTTGTTGGTGATGGGCAGCAAAGTGGAGGGGCTCCTCCTAAAGTCCACTGTCATCTCCACAGTTTTGAGCGTGTTCAGTTCCAGATTGTTCTGACCGCACCACCAGACCAGCTGTTCAACCTCCTGTCTGTATGCAGACTCGTCACCATCTCGGATGAGGCCGATGACCGTTGTATCGTCCGCAAATTTCAGGAGTTTTAACAGACGGGTCTCTTGAGGTGCAGTCGTTGGTATAAAGGGAGAAGAGCAGTGGGGAGAGCACACACCCTTGGGGGGCACCAGTGCTGATAGGCCGAGTGCTGGATAAGAATCTTAGCAATATTTCTGAGATCAGATAAAGCTATCTGGGTAATATTATCGATATGAGTTTCAAAAGAAACTCCATAAGGTGTTTTACTGCTGCATGTGAAGAAACAAAGGCCATACAGAGTTACTGTGTAATCAGAAAACCTACTTCCGTCTGGTCAGAGTTAAGTAGAAGGAAGTTAATAAAGATCCAGTGTCTAAAGTCCTTTACACGTTCCTCAGTTTTAAGCTGTCTCTGTGTCACCTGTGAAAAAACCAATCATGTTTTAGAAAAGAAAAAAAACATTCACTTTCAAAGCTGCTTCTTAGTAACGAGGACCTTAATAGAAATGTAGTGGAGTGAAAAGTACAATATTTGCCCTTCAAATGTAGTGAAGTTAGTTAGTCATAAGTTTAAAAAAAACTCAAGTAAAGTACAGATACTCAAAAAATGTACTTAAGTACAGTACTCATGTAAATGTACTTACTGTCCACCTCTGGTGTGTGTGTGTGTGTGTGTGTGTGTGTGTTGCAAGACACTGTATAAAATTATTGCAAAAGTATTCATCCCCCTTTGTGTTTGTCTTGTTTTGTTAGATTCCAAGCTGGAATTAAAATGGATTTTTGGAAGGTTAGCACCATTTTGATTTACACAACATGCCTACAATTTTAAAGGTGCAAGTTGTTGTTTTATTGTGACAAACAATAAGATGAAAAAATAGAAATCTGGAGTATGCATAGGTCTTCACCCCCTTTTTTCATATGAAACCCCTAAATAAGAGTTGGTCCAACCAATTAAATTCATAAGTCACATAATTAGTTGATTTAAGATCCACCTGTGTGCAATCAAAGTGTCACATGATTTGTTACATGATGTCTGGTATAAATCGACCTGTTCTGGAAGGACCTTGACTCTGCAACACTACTAAGCAAGCAACATGAAAACCAAGGAGCCTCCAAACAGGTCAGAGATACAGTTGTGGAGAAGTATAGATCAGGGTTGGGTGATGATGAATATCCCAAACTTTGAATATCCCACAGAGCATCATTAAATCCATTATAGCAAAATGGAAAGAATATGGCACCACTACAAACCTGATGAGAAGGCCCCGCCCACCAAAACTGTCAGACCAGGCAAGGAGGGCATTAATTAGAGATGCAGCAAAGACACCGAAGGAGCTCTAAAGATCAACAGCAGAGATGGGAGTATCTGTCCATAGGACCACTTTAAGCCATACACTCCACAGAGCAGGGCTTTATGGAAGAATGGTCAGAAAAAAAGTAATTGCTGAAGAAAACATGTTTGGAGTTTGCCCAACAGTATGTGGCAGACTCCCCGAATACATGGAAGAAGATTCTCTGGTCAAATGAGACTAAAATTGATCTTTTTGGCCATCATGGGAAATGCCATGTGTGGCATAAACCCATCACCCTGAGAATACCATTCCTGCAGTGAAGTGTGGTGGTGGCAGCATCATGCTGTGGGGATGTTTTTCATCTGCAGGGACAGGAAAGCTGGTCAGGACTGAAGGAAAGATGGATGGAACTAAATACAGGGCAATTCTGGAGGAAAACCTGTTTGAGTCAGCCATAAGTTTGAGACTGGGATGAAGATTCGCGTTCCAGCAGGACAATGACCCTAAACACACTGCTAAAGCTATACTGGAGTGGTTTAAAGGGAAACCTTTTAAATGTCTTTGAATGGCCTAATCAAAGCCCGGACCTCAATCCAATTGAGAATCTGTGGCAGAACTTGAAGACTGCTGCACACCAACGCAACCCATCTAACTTGAAGGAGTTGGAGCAGTTTTGCCTTGAGGAATGGGCAAAAATCCCAGTGGCTAGATGTGCTAAGCTAATGCAGACATACATCAAGAGACTTGGAGCTATAATTGCAGCAAAAGGTGGCTCTACAAAGTACTGATTTGGGGGGGGTGAATACCTATGCACACTCCAGATTTTTTGTTTGTTTTTAAATCTTATCATTTGTGTCACAATAAAAAAAAATAATAAAAAAACAACTATTTTCACCTTTAAAGTTGTAGGCATGTTGTGTAAATCAAATGGTGCTAACCCCCCAAAAATCTTGTAATCTGACAAAACAAGGCAAACACAAAGGGGGAAAATACTTTTACAAGACACTGTATATACATACAGGTGGAAAATAGCAACTTGCTAAAACCTGGTAAAATGCATCTCTTCTTGTTTTATACAAGGTTAATGTTTTATTGTGCACTGTCTCTGTTTAAAAAAAAAAAATACAAAATTGTATACACCAATCAGCCATAACATTATGATCACTGACTGGTGAAGTGAAAAACATTTGATTATCTCATTACAGTGGCACTTGTCAAGGGGTGGGATATATTAGGCAGTGAGAGAACAGTCAGTTCTTGAAGTTGATGTGTTTAGAAGCAGGAAGAATGGGCAAGCATAAGGATCTGAGCAACTTTTGACAAGGGCCAAATTGTGATGGCTAGACGACTGGGTCTGAGCATCTCCAAAATGGCACATATTGTGGGGTGTTCCCAGTATGCAGTGGTTTGTACCAAAAGTGGTCCAAGGAAGAACAACCGGTGAACTGGTTTATGAGGTAAAGGAGTAGATCTGGAGGGTCGTCAGACATAGCGTTTTGGTAAGCTGGGATGTATGGATGCTGTCAGTGCCCCACTCGCTTGCTCACTTGAGTTTGTTGACGGTGTAGTGGCTGGCTGCTTTATGTCCCGGGGCTCCCTCATGCCTGTGTTACCTTCTGGCTCTCCCCTTTCAGCTATGCTAAATTAAATTTAGTGCAATATGTATACTGTTCCTACTTATTCAGGTGACATTGGGTATACCTAACAACCTGTGCCCCCCCCCCCCCCCCCCCCCAAAAAAAAAATCTGTCCCTTTTGAGTTACATGTCGGTCTTGGGATCGAGGTGCTGACCTCTTCTGCTCCTCGGACCTGCCTGATCCATCCTGGTGCCCTGTGTCTGGTTGGAGGCTCATCACATCGCTCCTGTGGAGGACGGCCTCATGTGGACAGTTGAAAGTCACACTTGGAGGACGCTCTGGACACTTACAATAATGCTTTTATGGCTGAGAACTACAGTTGACTTGCTAACTTTTTAGGACTGCAGTTGTCATGAACAGTTTTGCACTCAAGTTTCCATCAATGAAGAGTTATAACATCAATGAAACTGACTTCATGTTAAAACTGTTATAGTTATGCTGTCTGTTGTTGCCCAAATGAGGATGGGTTCCCTTTTGAGTCTGGTTCCTCTCGAGGTTTCTTCCTCATGTCGTCTGAGGGAGTTTTTCCTTGCCACCATTGCCACAGGCTTGCTCATTGGAGATAGATTAGGGATAAAATTAGCTCATGTTTAAAGTCGTTCAAATTCTGTAAAGCTGCTTTGAGACAATGTTTATTGTTAAAAGCGCTATACAAATAAACTTGACTTGAACTGGCGACAGGGTCATGGGTGTCGAAGCCTCCTTGATTCACATGGGGCACAAAGGCTAGCTTATATGGGTCAATCCCACAGAGGAGCTACTGTAGTACAAAATGCTGAAAAAGTTAATGCTGGTTAAAACAGAAAGGTGTTGGCATTAAATTTTTCAGCAGACTGTGCTACAGGAGCTCTTCAGTAAGAGAGGGAGAGAATGTGTGTGTGAATTCTGTTTGTGTAGCGCTTTTAACAATATACATTTTTGGCCACTTGACAGAAGTATGTAAATTTTGAACATATAAATTTATCTGTATGAGCAAGACTGAGGCGATGGCGACAATCAAAAACGCTGAGATGACATGAGGAAAAACCCTTGAAAGGAACCCGACTCAGAAAGGAACCCATCCTCATTTGATGCCATTTATGTTCTAATTTTTGGGTGGTCTGTTTTAAAGTGCATGTGTAATCGTTATACCAGGCCCCCCCCAAACATTAATCTTTTAAGTGGAGCTACGTTATCTAAAGTATAGTGAAACATTTGATTCTAAGCATTCAGTTGCCTGATCAAATTCTGTGGGGTCTGATGGTGAGCCAATCAAAGTTGATAACTCCGGGAGATTATTAATAAAACTTTGTGCAGTAGTTAACGTGACTACGTTTGACACAGTAGTATGGCAAGGTGCATATGTTATTCCTAAGACATTTCGAATGAGATGATCTGAGGTAACTTCAGACTGTGGAAGTGTGATTTATATCTGAGTGCTAGTATCAGATCAAGAGCATGACCACCATTATGAGTGGTGATGATGATGCTATGAGTGTCCAAACTTTTGTCTGGTACTGTATATTTTTGTAAACAATTTTTTTTAACCTACCCCATTGTCTGTTTTGTGTGGTTTGTGATTAATGTGAATTTGCTATAATTTAGATGCATCACTGGACTTGTGCCTTTCAATTTTTCAGTAAAATAATATTTAATGAAAAAAAGGATTTAATAAAATAATTTATTGATGCTTATGTGATTTAATGATGTGTGCATTAAGGTGCAGTTGATGACATCTTGGAAAATACATCTTTAATGGAAATTTATCACAAGTGTAACTGTTTGTGCTTATGACATTTGGGACTTAAAGTAAAAATCAATAACCTTGTATGTTCATTTAAAAAGATATTTTTCCCCTGACTTTGCAGTGGTTCACAGCTGCAGTCTTGCAGGTCTACCCATGCATGTTCTGCCCCTGTGTGCCTTTCTATCGAATTAGCTAAATGGTAATTGTCTAATAAGCAACAGATCAATTGGGTGTGGTAGTGAAGAAATCAAGGGTCTTAAGCTGTGAAATGTCCGTTTTTCAAAATAGCCCTCATTGACTGACTGACTTTCCTTTCATGACTTCTTGTAGTGTGTTTCAGCTGTGGAACATAAATGTGCACTTCAGACCTGCCAGTCTTTTACACATTTTGTGTCGGAGCTCCACCTTTTCACGTCGGGCTATGCAACGAGTCACTCAAAAAAAAAAAGCTAAAGGGGCAGTCATCTTTTTTTTTTCCTCCAAGTAAAAACAGCAAAGAGCCAGTGATTTAAAATGATGCCCCTTACATTTGCAACCGTGATCTACTCAAGATGAAATGAGGAGGGCGAGTCAGCAAGAGTGCATTTTATAAAATGGTAATGGAATGTATAAATTACCTTAATCTTTACTAACTCACTGTGCCCCCTGCAGGACAGAGTGGCTGGGGCAGGTTATGGAGAACCTATCAAGCTCAGCTGTGCAAGAGTGACATCAGTCAGTGCATCACAACCGGAGACATCAGGAACTTCTTGGATGCTAAAGGAATCCCCTACCAGAGCCACACACTCCCATCTCAGCTGGACATCACAGAGTGTTTCACAGCTGGAGATGAGAAAGGAGAGCTGCTGCTGGATTTCCTGACCGAGGTGATGGAGTTCAGTAAGACCGCTTCCCCAGAGCTGAAGGCCGGAGTGCTGGAGCTCCTCAAACACCCCGACTGCAGCCGAGAGGTGGATGGGAGGATTATATTCAACAACAATCTCGAGGCCTTAGTGCTCACCCCATAGTACCAAATCATAAAGACACACTAAGAAAAACATTTCATGAATTAATTTTTTTTAGATTTTAACTTTAGCACCTTAGGCAAATCTGTCACTAGCTGTCTGATGTCTGTAAATTGTTAATACAAATATTGTATTTGCTTTAATTGCAACATAGAATATGAAAAGCAATCCTTCTTAAACTGGTTGGACTGTAAATTATGGTTTATAAATTAGGACTGTGACTGTATTTGGCAAAAAAATCAACTAATCCAATTAAATTGGGGAAAAAATTGTGCCATCAGTTATAAACAGTTGTGTGTTTCGGTGTTTTTTTTTTTTTTTTGGTCATGGTCAATGATATTTACAGACTATCAAAAAATGAAAGATTTAATCAAAATATCTGGAGTTATCAATGATTCAGCCACATAGCAAATGAGCTGTTAGTTTTAGCTGAATGCCTTTTCAAAGGCTCAATATTTGTAGGAATTACTTTACATATTTGATGGGTTTACAAGAACTTTATCAAATATACACAATTTACTATGGATATATTAATAGATTTTGAAGTCACTTTAATGTGTACTAGTGCATCTCAAATTATTCGAATATTGTGAACATTTTTTGTAATTTAATTAAAACAACTTGTGTATTACACAAAGTTAAATATTTCAAGCCTTTTTTGTTTTAATTTTGATTAATTTGATGATTTATAACGCAAATGTCGAACTTCTGAAAAGTGTGTTCATTTATACACTCAGTACTAGGTTGGGGCTCCTTTGCCACAAATTACTGCATTGATGGAGCGTCGCATGGAGGCAACCTGCCTGTGGCACTGCTAAGATGTTACTGAAGCCCAGGTTGCTTTGATAGCGGCCTTCAACTCATCTGTATTTTTGGGTCGGGTATTTCTCATCTTCCTCTTGACAATGTCCCATAGATTCTCTATGGGGTTCAGGTCAGGCGAGTTGGCTGGCCAGTCAGGCACAGTAATATCATGGTCAGCAATCCATTTGGTCGAAGTTTTGCCACTGTGGGCAGGTGCTAAGTCCTTCTGGAAAAGGAAATCGACATCATAAAGCTTGTCAGCAGATGGAAGTATGAAGTGCTCTAAAATCTCTTGGTAGACAGCTGCATTAATTTTGGACTTTATAAAACACAGTGGACCAACACCAGCAGATGACACAGCACCCTAAATCACTTCAGTTTCAGTTCTTTAATTTTTGCACAATTAAAGTTACATAAAAAATAAACAATAATATAAAGTGCAGGGAGAGGCAAAAAACCCAAATGGGCTTATTTAAAAGCCTCCACCTATAGTTAAAATTTCATAATTATAAAGAATAGAAAATTAACATACAAAGAATATAACTACATAAAATAAACTAATAATAAAATGTATAGCATCAACAAGAAGTTATAATGACAAACAAAAATAGCTAAAAATAAAAATATGAACAATGAAATAAAAATGCGTTATGTATGAATTAGAATTTCAAAACAGCAGTTAAATGGGCTTTTAAACATCTTTTGAAACATTTTATAGAGAGGCAGTTCTTTGCCAAATGGGAAAAACTATTCCATAATTTGGAACCCCTAAATTTAATAGTAAATTGTCCTTTGCACGTAAGAAATCTTGGAGGATGAAGATCAAAAGATTGTCGAGTTGAATAAAAATAAATCTGTGAATTAAATTAAGTCTTAAAGTGCTCTGGAAATTTTTCATGACTTAAATATACCTTATAAATAAAAACACATTTGAGAGATATTGATATCATAAATAATAGTATCTGAAGTTTCTGAAAAAGAGGTACAGATGAGGCATATGACTCAGATCGGGTTGCCATCCTAACAAAACGTTTCTGCAGGACCAAAATTCTGTGAAGTGTAGTAGGAAAAGTGCTTGCCCAAACTATATTACAATATGAACGATATGGATAAATTAAGCTATAATAAAAGTATAAGACAGTTTGGGGTAACAAGATTACTAATCCTCCTAATTATACCGATAGATTTATGTATTTTTTTTTGCTAACCCAGTCAATACATGCTTTCCAACTCAAACTCTCATCAACAAAGATTCCCAGGAATCTTGTTGTTGAGACTTGAGGTATCTCAACAGACTGAATTGTAACTTTACAAAAGTCCTTAGAATATGATTTTTTTACCACAAAAAATTTATAGAATTAGATTTTTTTTATATTCAGAGATAACTTATTTAATCTGAACCATGCAGCATATGTAATTAAACCAACATTAACATTTTTAATCAGAGAATTAAAATTTGAATGAGAATGAACTAAAGTTGTATCATCTGCAAACATTATTGGAGAAAGAATATTTGAGACATTTGATAAATCATTAATCTCATCTCATCTCATTATCTCTAGCCGCTTTATCCTTCTACAGGGTCGCAGGCAAGCTGGAGCCTATCCCAGCTGACTACGGGTGAAAGGCGGGGTACACCCTGGACAAGTCGCCAGGTCATCACAGGGCTGACACGTAGACCCAGACAACCATTCACACTCACATTCACACCTACGGTCAATTTAGAGTCACCAGTTAACCTAACCTGCATGTCTTTGGACTGTGGGGGAAACCGGAGCACCTGGAGGAAACCCACGCGGACACGGGGAGAACATGCAAACTCCACACAGAATGGCCCTCGCCGGCCCCGGGGCTCGAACCCAGGACCTTCTTGCTGTGAGGCGACAGCGCTAACCACTACACCACCGTGCCGCCCTAAATCATTAATATAAATAAGAAATAATAATGGTCCAGGGGTGGCACGGTGGTGTAGTGGTTAGCGCTGTCGCCTCACAGCAAGAAGGTCCGGGTTCGAGCCCCGTGGCCGGTGAGGACCTTTCTGTGCGGAGTTTGCATGTTCTCCCCGTGTCCGCATGGGTTTCCTCCGGGTGCTCCGGTTTCCCCCACAGTCCAAAGACATGCAGGTTAGGTTAACTGGTGACTCTAAATTGAGCGTAGGTGTGAATGTGAGTGTGAATGGTTGTCTATGTGTCAGCCCTGTGATGACCTGGCGACTTGTCCAGGGTGAACCCCGCCTCTCGCCCGTAGTCAGTTGGGATAGGCTCCAGCTTGCCTGCGACCCTGTAGAACAGGATAAAATGGCTAGAGATAATGAAATGAGAATAATGGTCCAAGAATGGACCCCTGTGGGACCCCACAAAGTAGTGTAGCTTTGTTGGAATAGCATCCATTAATACAAACAAACTGTCTTCTGTTTGAGACATAGCTTTTCAACCATTCAAATGTAGAATCATAAAAACCATATTTATGCATTTTTTTCAATAAAATATGATGGTTGACTATCAAAAGCTTTTGAAAAGTCAATGAATATACTACAGGTAAATTCATTATTTTCTAATGCAGAGGTAACTTTGTCAATCAAATGAAGCAAAGCCATATAAGCAGAATGATTTTCCGGAAACCATACTGATGTTTGTAAAGAATTTAATTAGAATCTAGGTGAAAAATAATCCTTTTGTAAATAGTTTTTTTCTAATATTTTTGAAAAACATGGCAAAATAGATATGGGTCTATAATTATTAAAACAACACGGATCATCCGCTTTAAACAGAGGAATAACTTTGGCAACTTTTAAATCCTCTGGTATAACGCCTGTTTTCATAGACAGAGAAAAAATATAAACCAGTGGCTTCAAAATTGACTGCTTGACCTGTTTAACAAGGAATGCAGAAATGTTATCATGGCCAGCTGAAGATGTTTTTAGTTCATCAGTAATGTCACTTATTTCTTGAACATCAGGAGGCTTAAAAGAAGAGATAGAAGGATAATTTCCTGTAATAAAATCCAATGGATTTCCACAACAAGCAGGAACTTTATTAGCCAATTCATAACCAATGTTAACAAAAAAAATCATTAAATTTTTGAGCTATATCAAATGAATTGTTAAAAGAATTGACACCATCTAAAAAAATTGAAGGTAACTCTGAGTGAGTCTTTTTTTCTCTATGCAGCAACTGATTTATAACTTTCCATGTGGTTTTAGTGTCATTTGAACACCTCTTAAATTTTTCACAAAAATATTTCTTTTTTGCAAATCTAATGGACTGAGTATATTTATTTCTGTAAGATTTATAAACACCATGAGTAAGAGGTGTAGGATTTGAGACATATTTTCTGTACAGTTTATTCTTTTTCCTCAGCAGCTTAAGCAAATCAACTGTAAACCAAGGCTTACTAAAATCCTGACTGCATTTCCTAGTAAAACTGCCTATTGGAAAACATTCATTGAAACTAGAACTAAGAACTTTCATAAAATTTTGATATGCAAAATGAGCATTATTTTCTTTATATAGATCATTCCATGAAATACTGGCAAGCATATCATTAAATTTAGAAATATTTGACTTGCTCATAATTCTTTTGTGCATCTTTCTCTTATTTTGTTTAATTTTATTAGACTTGATTAAAGAATATTGGAATATAGGAAAATGATCTGACATCTAAATACAAAACCCCAGATTTCATTCCTTCACTCAAGTTGTTTGTTAAGATGTTATCAAAGTTACTGAATTTTCCTTTACTCTTGTAGATTTATAAATAAGAGGAAAAAAGTAACTAGAATAAAGAATATTGAGAAAATCTGTAGTTAATGTATCTAAATTTTTTAAGAGGTTTATATTAAAATCTCCTAAAATATAACAAAGTTTATCCTCCTTGTTTATCAAGTGAAGAGAACTGGACAGACTTTCATTAAAATCTTTGACAGTAAAATCAGGTGGGCGATAAATAACACCAACTATAACATTTTTTTCCACCAAAAACACATTCCACCTCAACCCTAACTGACTTCAGGGAGAGATCATCCCTAACTTTAAATTCATAGTCACCAAGAAAAAACAAAGGTACTCCACCTCCAGATCTATTTTCTCTCACGTAGTGAACTGAATTATAATTTGGTAATTTAAATATTTCTCTAGAATCTTCTGTAAACCATGTTTCAGATAGGGCAATAACAGAGAAATTATGTTTAAGTGAAGATAAATAATGAATAAATTTGTCATAGTTGCAAGGAAGACTTCTTATATTTGGGTGGAAAGTGGAGAATACATTAGAAGGCATAGAAACACATAAGCAGCCCTGTGATGACCTGGCGACTTGTCCAGGGTGAACCCCGCCTTTCGCCCGTAGTCAGCTGGGATAGGCTCCAGCTTGCCTGCGACCCTGTAGAAGGATAAAGCGGCTAGAGATAATGAGATGAGATGAGATGAGATGAGATGAGATGAGATGAGAAACACATAAGTCATTAAACTGAGTTTCAACATAAAATCTACAAAGATTAATGGCATCAAATGAAAAAAAAATGTAGATCTGGGTCAACATCAAAACTGTAAGAGTCAATTTCAGAGGAATCAAAAGGCTTAAAAATATAGTCATCAAAATCAGATGTGTTGCAGTAGTCCATAGGGTGTAAATGTAATATACTGTGGATATGTCATAAAAAAAAATCAGAGTACTGTAAAATAAGTCATGATGGGCACTACTGAGTATTAGCCCTCCTTTATTGTGGAGGGTTTTGAATAGGTGGATGAACAATAAGTTTGTCATATCTCAAATATGCAATGTCACCTCTCTCTCAAGCTGCCTTCATTGCAGGGAGTAGATCTTTCCTTCTTTGTCGGACAGTTTCAGAAAAATCCTCATTAATAAAGATGCTGGAGCCCTTCAGGTTTTTAGCTTTATCCAGAACAGCAAGTTTGTCCTTCAGCCACAGGAATCTGACCACAATGGGTTTGGGCTTTTCTAATGGTGTCACTGGCTTCCCAGTTCTATGAGCCCAGTCCAGCTCTATTTTCAAGTGATCCAGCTGTAATTTTTCACTGAATAGTTTTCTCACTTTTTCTTCAGATTCAGACACCTTTTCTTTCATGGATTCTTTGATGCCATCCACAACAATACTATGCCGTCTTGTCTGTCCCTCCAGATATTCAGTCTTGTCTGAGACTGAAATCAAACTTTTACAAATTATGTCCAAATCTGTCCTGATTTCACTACAGTTCTTAGACAAAGTGCCACAAGAGATTTTAAAATCATCAAATTCCTTTTGAGTCATTTCCAGACTCACCTTAAAATCATAAACTTGCTTTGACAGATAATCAATCCTCTTATTAGAAGAATCAACTATGATCTGTACACAAGATTTGAAGCTTTTTTCTTGTTGTTCAAGCAAAGTTCTGTAAAAGTCCTTTTGCTGATCCAATAATTCACACACTTGAGCCATAGTAACATATTCCTCGGTGGTGTAGTTAGAAGCTTTAGGTGGCATTGTTTGATGATCAACGCCTACTAGGCCTGAAGATTGAGCAGTAAAGTCCCAGAAACACTTCACAAAATACAAAGGCCAACAATTTTACTGTAGATATTTGATTAGATTCTTCTTACTTCAAACAGCAGCAAATATTTTGAATTTTAAGTAGGATTCCTCAGATTTTTGTTGGATAGAAAACCAGCCATAAGTTCAGAGAAACACAGCTGCAGCCAATCATCACTGCAGAAACTTCACACTAGACTTTAAACAACTTGGATTCCGTGCCTCTCCACTCTTCCTCCAGACTGTAGGACCTTGATTTTCCAAATGAAATGCAAAATTCACTTTCATCTGAAAAGAGGACTTTGGACCACATTGTCTCTGGCTCAGGAGTGGCTTGATATTAGGAATGTGACCGTTGTAGCCCCTTTCCTGGAGATGTCTGTCTGTGGTTGAATGGTTAGAGAAGTAGCTTTGGGGAAAGAAAGAAGAAACCTTTATTTGTCACATGCACACTCAAGCACAGTGAAATTCATCTTCTGCATTCAACCCATCTGAAGCAGTGAACATGCGCACGCACATGCACACACCCAGAGCAGTGGGCAGCTACACGACAGCTCCCGGGGAGCAATTAGGGTTTAGTTATCTCACTCAAGGGCACCCTAGCCCAAGGCTGACCCATCACTGGTTTGATTCCCGGGGCAAGCAGGAATGGCTGAAGTGCACTTGAGCAAGGCACAACATGTTATACATCACTCTGAATAAGAGCGTCTGCTAAATGCCATGAATGTAATGTGGTGGCTCTTAATGCACTGACACCAGCCTCAGTCCACTCCTTGTGAAGCTCTCCCAAGCTCTTGAATCAACTTTTCTTGATGATCCTCTCAAGGCTGCAGTCATCTCTGTTGCTTGTGCACCTTTTCCTTTTTCTTTCAAAGGTCTTTTTATTGATAGCAAGTCATGAATAATACGGTCACCATACAGGAAAGTAAATTTTGTTTTTCCAAACAGCATCCACCCGAGTCACAACATGTCTCATGCCCAAACATGGGCAAACACGGGCAACCATTGACAAAATTGAGAATAGACAGAGCAAGAAAAGAGAAAAAATACATAAAAATCATCAACAACAGTACATAGGAAATATAAGTGAATACAGTATAAATTGTGAACAGAGAAACCCGACAAAAAAAAAAAGGAGGGGGGGGGCTACTCAGAAATTTTGGTTGTGGGTTTTTCATAGAATACTAAGAAGGGGTGCCATATTCTGTAGAATTTATTCTCTGATCCCCGGATAGTGTATCTGATCTTTTCTAAGTTCATGCAGGACATCATGTCTCTGAGCCAGTGTGAATGAGAAGGAGGAGCTGGATCTTTCCACTTAAGTGAGATGGCTCGTTGAGCTAGTAAGGAGGCAAAAGCCACAAAGTTGAGCAGAGCTTTAGGCACATCTAAATCTGGAGCAATGCCAAAAATAGCAGTCAGAGGATTTGGCTCGATTCGGTGATGAAGGGTCTCTGAAATCGCCTGAAAGACTAACGACCAGAAGTTACCTAAAGAAGGACATGTCCAGTACATGTGATAAAGTGAGGCAGGTGCACCCTGACATTTATCACATGTAGGGTCAACATCAGGGAACAGTCACGCTAGTTTGGTTTTTGATATGTGAATACGATGCACTACTTTGAATTGCAAAAGTGCATGTCGGGAACACATAGAGGAGTGTATCCGATCAAGTACCGAGTTCCATGTGTCCTCGGTAAAGGTACAATTCAAGTCTTGTTCCCAAGCAGATCTCATAGCTGCCGTTGAGGAGCACTGCAGTTTGGAAATAAGATTGAAAAGGTTAGACATAATACCTCTAGATGTGGGGTTAACCGAGAGAAATGTGTCCACAGGGTTGTCTGGTTGGAAAAATCCAACCTTTAATTCAAGTGCATTTATTCAGTGGTAAAAAAATCCCACATTAAGAAATAATTATTTTACATGAAATCATATGTGCCACAATTATTGGCACCCCTAATGTTAATACTTTGTACAACTCCCTTTTGCCAACAAGACAGCACTTAATATTCTCCTATAACATTTCATAAGATGGGAGAATACAGAGAGGGATATTCAACCATTCCTCTTTGCACAATCTCTCTAAATCATCCAGAGTCCTGGGTCCTCTCCTATGCACTCTCCTCTTCAGCTCACCCCACAGGTTTTCAATTGGGTTGAGGTCTGGGGACTGAGATGAGCATGGGAGGAGCTTGATTTTGTGTCTGGTGAACCATTTTTGTGTAGATTTGGCCACATGTCTAGGGTCATTATCTTCCTGAAAGACCAAGTGACGACCCAGATTTTGATTTAAAATGTCCTGGTATTTCAAAGAGTTCATGATGCCATGCACCCTAACAAGGTTCCCGGGGCCTTTGGAAGAAAAACAAGCCCACAACATCACCGATCCTCCCCCATACTTCACAGTGGGCAGGGCTCGACATTAACGGTTGTCCGCTTGTCCGGGACAAGTGATACTGTATGTCGGGCAAGTTCATCGTCTCAGTTACTTGTCCGATTGGACAAGTGCCAAAATACGCCGATATTCGGGTTACATATCGAATTTATCAGTTTATTCACATGGTTTCCGAAGCATCTCACTTGCCATATTGTTTTGGTGAATCGCCGGATGTTTCCATTCGGAAAGAGCGATGTGCGCATGCGCAATATTCCACCTGCGAAACCGGCCAATACCGCTTCGCGTATTTGAGCTGAAAAGTAAACGGTCGTTTATGATTGGTTTTAATCGCGTCGTACACGTGGATTTGTTGACATTTCTGTTGGCAGGATCATTATTCAACTGTATATTTACGTTGAGTATGTGGTAATTTCCACATCTTTGAATCGGCTGGGCTTGGAATGTGCGCCTGCATGCGTGTGGATTGACGGAGTGAGGTAGGAGTGGGGAAAGTTATCTATGAAATACCAAGCTGTCAAATGGCTGCTAATTAGGTTACCGGCTGTATTAATGAACTAATTAGTAATGGGAGTTTAGGGATTTGAAACATAGGGCTCTATAATTTAGATATAATTATGGATTATTTGAAGTTATTAATTATCCTTTTTTGACCATTAAATACCGTACAGGAGCCACACTGAATAATTAGACAACAATTAATCAGTGGAGGATATACACTGAGTGCAGAATTATTAGGCAAGTTGTATTTTTGAGGATTAGTTTTATTATTGAACAACAACTATGTTCTCAATCAACCAAAAAGACTCATAAATATCAAAGCTGAATATGTATGGAAGTTAGAGTGGGGCGTTTTTAGTTTTGGCCATTTTAGGAGAATATGTATGTGTTCAGGTAACTTTCACTGTGCAGAATTATTAGGCAACTTAATAAAAACCAAATATGTAGCCATTTCACTTATTTATTTTCACCAGGTACACTGATATGACAACTCCAGATTTGCAAATAAACATATCTGACATTCAAACACAAAACAAAAACAAATCAGTGACCAATATAGCCACCCTTCTTCATGAGGACACTCAAAAGCCTTCCATCCATAGATTCTGTCAATTTCTTTATCTGTTCACGACCAACATTGTGTGCAGCAGCAACCACGGCCTCCCAGACGCTGTTCAGAGAGGTGTACTGTTTTCCCTCTTTGTAGACCTCACGTTTTATAATGGACCACAGGTTCTCTATGGGGTTTAGGTCAGGTGAACAAGGGGGCCATGTCATTATTTTTTCACCTTTCAGACCTTTACTGGCTAGCCACGCAGTGGAGTATTTGGACGCATGAGATGGAGCATTATCCTGCATGAAAATCATGTTCTTCTTGAAAGATGCTGACTTTTTCCTATACCACTGCTTGAAGAAGGTTTCTTCCAGGAACTGGCAGTAGGTCTGGGAGTTGAGTTTGAGTCCATCCTCAACTGGAAAAGGTCCAACAGCTCGTCTTTGATGATACCAGCCCATAGCAGTACTCCACCTCCACCTTGCTGGCGTCTGAGTCGGAGTGGAGCTCTGTGCCCATTACTGATCCAGCCACAGGCCCATCCATCTGGCCCATCAAGAGTCACGCTCATCTCATCAGACCACAGCACCTTAGAAAAATCAGTCTTAAGATATTTCTTGGCCCAGTCTTGACGTTTTATCTTGTGTGCCTTACTCAGTGGTGGTCGTTTTTCAGCCTTCCTTACCTTGGCCATGTCCCTCAGTATTGCACACCTTGTACTCTTTGACACTCCAGGAATGTTGCAACTCTGGAATATGGCAGAACTGGATGCTAATGGCTGCTTGTTAGCTTCACGCTTGATTTTCCGCAGATCATGTGCAGTTATTTTGCGCCTTTTTTTTCCCACACGCTTCTTTCGACCCTGTTGACTATTTGCAATGAAACGCTTGATTGTTCGGTGATCACGTTTCAACATCTTCGCAATTTCAAGAGTGCTGCATCCGTCTGCAAGACATCTCACAATTTTAGACTTTTCAAAGTCTGTCAGATCTCTCTTCTGACCCATTTTGCCAGAGGAAAAGAGGTTGCCTAATAATTATGCACACCTGATATAGGGTGTTGATGTCATTAGACCACACCCCCTCTCATTACACAAATGCACAGCACCTGATATACTTAATTGGTAGTAGGCTTTCAAGCCTAAACAGCTTGGAGTGGGACAACATGCATTAAAAGGATGTTGTGGTCAAAATACTCACTTGCCTAATAATTCTGCACTCAGTGTATATTCAAAGTTAATAATTTAAAAATGAAAATATAATTTTTTAATTTTCTGGTTTTCAATTTCTCATAAATTAATGAATGATGGAGTCCAATTTTTTAGTTTGGAAACACGCAGAACTCAAGGGTTGATAGATGAAGATGAATAGAAACTTTATTTGTATCCATTCATCTGTGAGTCAAGAGAGGTGTGGAGGTTTTCATAACAAGATATATTATCTTGTCATTTGATAACTAGATTTCAGTGTATAATAATCAGTAATTTACAGTATTAATCAGTCAATTTTGTTATCAGTTTTTATTTGTAGCATTATTTGTTTCTCTTGTCCAAACTAGTGATATCTCATCAAGTCATAAATTTTATGATAACGTTACTTTGTGATATTTGTTACTGAACTGCAGAGTACTGATTTGTGTGTGTGTATATATATAATGGTTAGTGTTTCTGGATCTCATAGTATAGTTATTTTGTTCTTAAAATTTTATGTTCATAATTTCTACTCTATTGGAATATATTGCTTCTGAACTTCAGCATAATAATTGGTGAATTATGGTATCAATCAGTCTGTTTTACTATATTTTTGAACTTTTGCCTCAGTATATCAAGTATTGATTACTTTTGATTCATATATATTATGCATATGTTGTGAATTTGGAAACAAATGCAACTAGAAAAGCATTTGGAGAGCGCAGACCTCCGCCAAGAATCCTTTAAAAAAAATCCGGGATCCAGAAGATGATCTGGATCACCACCAGAATTTAATGGATTGTTACTTGTGCCCAGTCACACCTCTGGAAAAAATTTCAGAGCAATCCGTTCATAACTTTTTCCATACTGTTGCTAACAGACAAACCAACAAACAAACAAACCAACGCTACCAAAAACATAACCTCCTTGGTGGAGGTAATAAAGATTGTTGGGTTACAAATAGTTTATTTGTGTGGTTTTTTTTTTCCTCAAATATTTCTTTGGACAAGTCAACTTCACATTTGGACAAGTAAATTTCCTTTCAACTTGCCCGACAGGACAAGTGGTTTCAAAAGTTAATATAGAGCCCTGAGTGGGCATGAGTTGCTTTTCTGCATACTCATCTTTTGTGATGCATTAGAGTGTTTGTTGCCAAAAAGCTCTATCTTGGTCTGACCAAAGCACATGGTCCCAGCTGAAGTCCCAGTGCTGCTTGGCGAACTCCAGATGTTTACGTTTATGCTTGTAAGTGAGAAAAGGCTTTTTCTGTGCATGCCTCCCAAACAGCTTGTTGGCATGTAGATAGTGCCTGATGGTTGTTATGGAGACTTTGTGACCCCAAGATGCTAATCTTTGATGCAATTCTCTAACAGTGAGCTTTGGAGAACTTTTTACTTCTCTTACCATCCTCCTCACTGTGCATGGTGGAAAGATAAACTTGCATCCTCATCCAGGCTTGTTTGCCGCTGGTCCAGTTGTTTTAAACTTCTTGATGATTCCTCTGACTGTAGATATGGGCAGGTGTAGGCAAGTGGCTATTTTATTGTAGCCATTGCATGACTTACGAAGGTCGACACACATCTGCCTTACTTGAATGGTGTGTTCTCTTGTCTTTCCCATGTTGAAGAGTGGATAAGAGAAATAGGCCTCTGTGTCACATGATATTTATACCCCAGGGAAACTGGTTGTGATGAATTACTAATTAAAGGTTCCTAGATACTCTGATCAACTTTATAAACTACAGTAGAAATGACAGAAATGCTTCAATTACATTTATTTTCTAGGAATTGTTATGGGTGCCAATAATTGTGGAACAGGTGATTTTATGAAAAATAATTATTTCTTAGTCAGGGATTTTTTTATTTCTCATCTCATCTCATCTCATCTCATCTCATCTCATCTCATTATCTCTAGCCGCTTTATCCTGTTCTACAGGGTCGCAGGCAAGCTGGAGCCTATCCCAGCTGACTATGGGCGAAAGGCGGGGTACACCCTGGACAAGTTGCCAGGTCATCACAGGGCTGACACATATGGGCCTTTTCCACTACCCTTTTTCAGCTCACTTCAGCTCACTTCAGCCCAACACAGCTCACGTTTCAACTACCTCAGAGCAGCACGACTGAGCTCACTTCAGCCTTACTCAGCACCCAAAACTCGCACGGTTTTGGAGTGGGTCTGAAGTGAGCCAAACCGAGCCGAGTGGGGCTAGGGGCGTGAGGAGACACTCCCCTGTGCACTGATTGGTGAGGAGGAGTGTCCTCACATGCCCACACACGCCCCGCGAGTACGCTGGGAACCACCATCTGTAAACACCGTAAACCCGGAAGGAGAAGAATTACAACAAATTATGCGCCTCATCTCATCTATACGCTCTTTCCAGTATCTGTTGGCATTGTCGGTGACAACAAGCCACAGCACCAAGACCAGCAACACTAACGACTCCGTGTCCTCCATGTTTATTGTTTACTATCTGGGTCGTGAGACTACCGCTTAAAAGGTCACTGATGTCACTGTTTGCACCGCCTAATGACATCACATGACGTTCACCCACTTTTGCTAACTCCACCCAATGTGTCCACCCACTTCCAGCCAGCACGGTTCAGCGCGGTTGTAGTCAAAATGCAACCCCAACAGCCCCACTCAGCTCGACAGCCCAACTCAGCCGCGTTGGTAGTGGAAAAGCCCCAATAGACAACCATTCACACTCACACCTACAGTCAATTTAGAGTCACCAGTTAACCTAACCTGCATGCCTTTGGACTGTGGGGGAAACTGGAGCACCCAGAGGAAACCCATGTGGACACGGGGAGAACATGCAAACTCCGCACAGAAAGGCCCTCGTCGGCCACGGGGCTCGAACCCGGACCTTCTTGCTGTGAGGCGACAGTGCTAACCACTACACCACCGTGCCGCCCCGTGTGAGATTATGATTCTGCAATAAAAATTGAATTTATTTTAAGGCTTTTAACACATCTTAACCAGGGGTGCCAATAATTGTGGGGGGCGCTCTGTGTGTGTGTGTAAAGAAAAAAGCAGTGGGCCTAAGACAGAACAATGTGGAACACCAAACTTTACCTCAGTATGTACAGAAATATCACCATTTACATCAACAAACCGGTTCTTCAGCTGGTTTGAAGAAAACAAGACCACCACACCAACAAAAGCCCCTCACTGCTCGGACAATGTAACACTTCACCTGGACCCTGCTGATGTGCAGAGGACCCTTCAAAAGGTGAACCCCAGGAAAGTTGCTGGTCCTGACAATATACTTGGGCATGTGCTTAGAGACTGTGCTGACTCACTTACAGATGTTCTCACAGACAGATTAGATTAGATTAGATTGGATTAGATTCACTTTATTGATCCCACATTGGGGAAATTCACGTGTTACAGTAGCAAGAAAATGTCATATAGATAACAAAATAAAACTGAAATAAAAATTAGACAAATGAAAGATTAAATACAGAGGGCTACTTGCATTATCTACCGCAAAAAAGTATAGAAATATTGCCTTATTGAGAGGCTCGGAAAAAAATTGCACATTACAGGTAGACTCTGTATAATATATATAAGTATGTATAAAAATGGTTTAAGACCTATATTATTGCACATAATAATTGCATTGATGAGAGATGGCAGAGGTAGTAGTGGTGAAGTAGTGCAAATATAATGACAAACAGGTTATTGGTGCTACATTACAAGTTGTGGGTGTTATACAGTCTGACAGCAGTAGGTATGAATGACCTGCGGTATCTCTCCTTCTTACACCATAGGTGTAGCAGTCTACTACTAAAAGAGCTGCTTAAGGCCCCCAAAGCCTCATGTAGGGGGTGAGAGGGGTTATCCATAATTGATGTCAGCTTGGTTAACATCCTCCTCTCACCCACCTCTTCAATGGAGTCCAGAGGACAGTCCAAGACTGAGCCAGCCCTTCTGACCAGTTTATTAAGTTTCTTCCTGTCCCTCTCTGAACTTCCACAGCCCCAGCAGACCACAGTGTAGAAAATCACTGATGCCACCACAGAGTCATAAAAAGTCCTAAGCAGTGTCCTGCACAGACCAAAAGACCTCCGTCTTCTCAACAGGTGGAGACGACTTTGGCCCTTCTTGTACAGGACATCTGTGTTGTTTGTCCAGTCCAGTTTGTTGTTGAGGTGAACACCAAGGTATTTGTACTCCTCCACGATCTCAATGTCCAAACCCTGGATGCTCACTGGTGCAATTTGAGGAGCCGTCCTTCTGAAATCGACCACCGCCTCCTTTGTCTTGCTGGCGTTGATGTGCAGGTGGTTCAATTCGCACCAGGCGACAAAGTTGGTGATGACCTCTCTGTACTCCAGATCGGCCCCCTCTGACACACGTCCAACAATGGCTGTATCATCTGAGAACTTCTGGAGGTGGCAGCTGTCCGTGTTGTAGCTGAAGTCAGATGTGTAAAGAGGAAAGGAGAGAGAGCACTGTACCCTGTGGAGCCCCCGTGCTGCAGACTACCACATCAGACACAGTCACAGAGCCTCACATACTGCGGTCTGTTAATGAGGTAGTTGATGATCCATGCAGCCAGGTAGCAGTTGACACCAGCTCCCTCCAGCTTCCCCCTAAGCAGTGATGGCTGGATTGTGCTGAAAGCACTGGAGAAGTCAAAGAGCATGACTCTCACAGTGCTCCCAGTGACCTCCAGGTGTAAAAGTGACCGGTGTAGCAGGTAGATGACAGCATCATCCACACCAATGCCCAGTCGATATGCGAACTGCAGGGGGTCCATCTCACTGTTCACCAGGTGTCAGAGGTGGGAGAGAACAATCCTCTCCATGATTTTCATCAGGTGAGACGTTAAACAGGGATGAGAGTTTTCTGCTTTTCGGCGGATTTCCACTTTTTCTGAGTAAAAAACAACCTTTTTATATTATGCCAAATCTGTTGAGAATTTTTTTTAATTAATTTCGGGGGGTTGGGGTATGTTCCTTCATGTTGTTCAAACTTAATTAACTCCAACAATGTTTGCACATTATTTGTAAGTCGCCATCTTTTGTCTCGTTTAATCTCGTTGAATGTGATGTAAAATTCGTGTTCTCTACATTGTTACTGGTCAAAACATCGATGTTGAGACCATAATAGCCAATCAAAACAGTTTTTACAAAGACACCCACATCCGCTTTCTTTTATCAAAACTTACACATGTTCGTGAGCTGCATATCAAAAATACACTCCTCTAGTCGGTGTGTTTTCTCAAGATGCCGAATACTATTGACAAGCAAGATGAAGCAAAGGTACGTGAAATTGATGCTGGTATAAAAAACAAGTTTAGCAAAGCAAAAGGAAAGCAAGAGAGGAGTGTAAGAGAGAGCAGAAGAGAGCTAGGTTAGAGCATGTAAAAACACAGGATGAGCTGGCTAATGAAAGAAAAAGGAAAAAAGAGAGGACTGATGAGCTTTTGGCTTTGGCCAAGAAGCTGAAGAAGAATTCTAAATTATCTAATGAAAATTTGTTTAAAAATAACTGGGAACTGTAAACAACTTAACTGTAAAAAGTGTGAATAGACACATGCTCTTCCTTTTGAAGAAAACATACAAGTGATGTGGACAATAAGATAAAGACAGTCCCCATAAAATATGCATTTGTTTGATTCAATACATTGAATATATGATAATTTGAATTATAGCTGACAGTGTTGATAACTGTATAACTTTAAAGTTTAGACATTGTGAAGAAATCATATACAAGTAATGTGGACATTAGGAAAAGGTCAGTCTTGATAAGATATATAAATTGTTTTTATTTAATTCAATATATTGAATATATGAAAATTTGAATTATTAATGGAACTGTAAATAACTATGAATTTTAATGGACATTTTTTAGAAAAACAAGTGATGTTGACAATGAGTAATAACCAGTCCCCATAAAATGTACATATTATTTTGAATTTTGATACGTATTGTTCTATATAATAGTGTTTTTATTTCAATAAGTATGAAAATAGGCATCAGGTGTTTTAATTAACTACAGCTCAGACTGCAGGAAATAGGGTGTGTAAGGTCTCATTTTGAAAAAACTTCATGGGGGGTGTCCCCCTGGACCCCCCTTATTACTTCGGGTGCCTTCGGCGCCCTCAGGACATTTTACAGATTTTCTGCTTTTTTTCATCAGGACCCACTCTCATCCCTGGTTAAAGCTACTGGCCTAAAGTGGTTGAGCTCCCTGGGGTGTGCAGTCTTGGGAACTGGAACCACACATGATATTTTCCACAGAAGTAGAACTCTCTCCAGACTGAGGCTCAGGTTGAAGATGTACAGAAGTATCCCACAGAGCTGATCTGCACAGTCCTTAAGCAGTCTGGAGTTGATACCATCAGGGCCAGCAGCTTTCCTCGTCTTGATCCTCCTCAGCTTCTTCAACACCTGATCAGCTGTTATGGAGAGGCGAGGGGTGTAGCCGAGGTGTGACTTCTGTAGAATGAGGTCGGGGGTGGAGTGTGTGGATTGATCTGGCAGGGAGCGGAGGGGGATGATGTGGTGCGAGGAGGGAGCTGTTAGTGTCAGGGGTATTATGAGGGGGGGTGGAGTGATATCACAAATAGGTCAGGACTATGGTGAGTGGGGGAGGGTGGGGCAACACAGTCAAATCTGTTGAAAAAGATATTCAACTCATTTGCCCAGTCCTGGCCTCCAGATACAGGGCCCCTCCCACTGTCCTTTGTGTGGCCAGAGATGGCTTTCAGGCCTCTCCATACCTCTCCGGCATTACTCCCCTTGAGGCGCTCCTCCAGCTTCCTCCTGTAGCTGTCCTTGCCTCTCCTTATCCCCCTCTTCAGCTCCATCTGCACTCTCCTCATCTCCTCCTTATTGCCAGATTTAAAAACCCTCTTCTTCTCGTTTAATAGGGCTTTTAGTTCAGAGGTCACCCAGGGTTTATTGTTGGGAAAACACCGTACCTTCCTGATCTTCAACACCTCTCTGAGCCAAGCCATTTTACCAGCATGCTTCAAAACCACCACCATCATACTGCTACCCAAGAAATCCCCACAACACTGAACGACTACCGGCCCATAGTACTCACTCCTATCATGATGAAGTGCTTTGAAAGGCTGGTCAAGGCCCATATAACATCCAGCCTACCCACCACATTTGACCCATTCCAGTTTGCATACCGTCCCAAATGCTCCACTGATGATGCCATAGCAACAGCACTTCACATCAGCCTGGCTCATCTGGAAAACAAAAACAGTTACGTGCGGATGCTGTTCATCAACTTCAGCTCCGCCTTCAACACAGTCATCCCACAACACCTGGTGAATAAACTGTGCTATAGGCATCAGCACCCCGCTATGCAACTGGCTACTGGACTTTCTCACCAACAGACCACAGACAGTAAGAGTTGGCAAACTCTCCTCAGAGACCACCATCATGAACACTGGGGTCCCCCAGGGATATGTGCTGAGTCCTCTGCTGTTCACACTGATGACCCATGACTGTTGTGCCAGACACAACTCGAACCACATCATCAAGTTAGCAGATGACACAACAGTGGTGGGCCTCATCAGCAACGACGACGACTCAGCCTACAGAGAGGAGGTACACCAACTCATCAACTGGTGTGTGTGGCAGCGGGGGCATGGCCAAGCATCGGTCTGTGACCAGAGGGTGGAGTCGGGGAAGGTAAGTGGCAGAATCACTGCACCTGAGGTTGATTAATGTGTTTGTGTGTCTTCCCCAGTGACTGCGCCCTATTTAAGGAAGAGAGCGAGAGCAGAGAGGGCTCTCTCCCCAACCAGACGACTGGAGTGTGTGTGTATGTGTACAGTTAAGGCTGAAAAGCTAAAATAAATGGGTTTTGTGAACTCAGTTCTGGCCTGCCATCCGTCTGTGATCCACCCACCCATCCGAACTGCTACAGTGGTGCTGAAACCCGGGACTTGGAGCGCCGAAGCAGAACAGCCCCATGGAGTCCTCCCCTTTTGCCAAGCTGGTCCACGCCCTCATCACGGCCCAATAAAGCCAGCACCAGGCACTAGTCGCCCTCCGGAAGGAACAGGAACAGTGGTTTGAGGCCCTGGTGCTGGCTCAGCAGGAAGAGCGACAGGCATTCCGGCACCTCCTCGCGTCGGCGGGGTCCACCGGCGCGGGGCCGTCCCCCTTCACCCTGACGAAGATGGGCCCGCAGGACGACCCCGAGGCTTTCCTCACCCTCTTTGAGCAGGTAGCAGAGACCTCGGGGTGGCCGGTGGAAGAGTGCGCGGCACGCCTCCTCCCCCTGCTAACGGGAGAGGCGCAGCTGGCTGCGCTACAGCTCTCTGCCGACTGCCAGCTGGCCTACGCGGACCTTTGCCGGGCCGTCCTCCAGCGTGTGGGGCGCACTCCCGAGCAACAACGGCAGCACTTCCGTGCTTTGCGCTTGGAGGAAGTTGGCCGTCCGTTCACGTTTGGCCAGCAACTCCCGGACGCCTGCGGGCAGTGGTTGAGGGCCGACAACCGCGACGCAGAGGGGATCATCAACCAGGTGGCGCTGGAGCAGTTCATCACGCGTCTACCAGCCGGAGCTGCAGAGTGGGTCCAGTGCCACCGCCCAGCGTCGCTGGATCAGGCAGTCGAGCTGGCGGAGGACCATTTGGCGGCTGTCCTGACGGCAGGACAGCAGACAACCTCTTCTCCCCTCTCATCTCTCTCTCTCTCTCTCTCTCTCTCTCTCCTCCTGTGTCTCATCCTCGCCCCGTTCCCCCACCGTGGAGGCGGGGGCCAGCCCCACCCCAGCCGGCCAGCCGCACCCGTGGTGCCCTCCCGTTTCTCCCTTCTGTGTCTGTCTCTCCCCCCCCTCAGATGAGTGAGCCCCAGAGCACCAGTGCAGAGAGGAAGCACGGGCTGGTTTGCTGGTGCTACGGGGAGCTGGGCCACCTCCAACAGCAGTGCTCAGTAATGGAGGTGGGCGTGGTGGTTCGGATCCCCGATGCGCCAGGAGCCGCCCTCGATCGGGCCGGAGTGTATCGCATACCGGTGAGTATCCAAGGGGATACACATCAGGCGTTGGTGGATTCTGGTTGTAATCAGACCTCAATCCACCAAAACCTGGTGCAAGACGAGGCATTGGGGGAGCCCAATTGGTTAAGGTGTTGTGTGTGCACGGGGATGTTCACAACTACCCTTTAGTGTCAGTCCACATTTTTTTTCGAGGGGAAAAATTTATAGTGAAGATGGCGGTTAATCCTTGCCTTACCCACTCGATAATTTTGGGGACGGATTGGCCGGGATTTGGGGAATTAATGAGTCACCTAGTGAAGAGTGGGTCCTGCCATAGTTTAATAAGGGGAGGACCTGGTGTCGCGTTGGCAGGAGCAGCTGTCACAGAGCCGTCTACGTCAGCTCCGTGTCAGAGTGAGGAGCCGCTGGCTCCTCCTTTCTCTATCGGGGAATCCCTCGCGGATTTTCCATTAGAGCAGTTGCGAGACGAGACTCTGCGGCATGCATTTGACCAAGTGAGAGTAATCGATGGTCAAATGCTCCAGCCAAACGCCACCCCGTCCTCCCCCTACTTCGCAATTATGAAGGATAGATTATACCAAGTGATGCAGGACACTCAAACTACAGTGGCAGCCATTGAATTTGTTCCACGTTTCCGTGACTGGCCCTGTGCAGGCCCTTGCCCGTCCCCTGACTGGTTCTTGACTGTCTGCCGATTGGTCAGTGCAGATAATTTATCCCCCACAATGACGTAGTCAATGCAGTCCTGACTGGTGATGCCCCTAAGCAGCTTGTGTGAAAACCAGCTGCTATCCCTCATTTACTAACCCTAACCCGTAAAGAGCAAGTCACACAGCTGTTGATTCTGAAGAGCCGCCGGGAATTGGTATTCCAGGTGGCTCCCTTTAATCCCATGGCTGGACACTTAGGGCAGGATAAAACACTAGCCCAAATAATGGCCCAGTTCTATTGGCCAGGGATTCACGGCGATGTCCGTAGGTGGTGTACGGCGTGCCGCGAATGCCAGTTAATAAATCCAGCGGCCATTCCAAAAGCGCCCTTGCACCCTCTCCCATTAATCGAGACCCCATTCGAAAGAATTGGGATGGATCTCGTCGGGCCATTAGATCAGTCAACACGAGGGTACCGCTTTATATTAGTTCTGGTGGACTATGCAACTCGATACCTGGAAGCAGTGCCTCTTCGCAATATCTCAGCACGCAGTATTGCGGAAGCACTCTTCTGCATTATCTCCCGAGTTGGAATCCCGAAAGAGATTCTGACTGACCAAGGCACCGCGTTTATGTCACGTACACTAAATGAAATGTATAGGTTGTTGGGTATTAAGCCGATCCGCACCAGCGTGTATCACCCACAAATGGACGGTTTAGTTAAACGGTTCAATCGCACCCTCAAGAATATAATTAAAAAATTCATAAGTGAGGACACACGTAATTGGGATAAGTGTCTCGAACCCTTGTTGTTTTCAGTGCAAGAGGTCCCCCAAGCCTCCACGGGGTTCTCCCCATTTGAATTGTTATACGGGCGTAAGCTGCGTGGCATTCTAGATGTGCTGCGGGAAAATTTGGAGGAGGGACCTTCACCAAGTAAAAATTAAATCCAATACATTATTGACCTGTGTGCAAAACTCCACACACTCACCCACCTAACCCAGGAGAATTTGTGGCAGGCCCAAGAACGACAAACCCGCCTGTATGACAAGGGTACGCGCCTCAGGGAGTTCGCACCAGGAGATAAAGTACTCGTACTGTTGCCCACATCGAGCTCCAAATTAGTCACTAAGTTGGAAGGACCCTGTAGATATCATGCCGCCATTTTGTCTCTTTAAGAAACTACATTTCCCATCAGCCTACTTCCGCGTTGACCTACGTCACACCGGGGCGGGATCATCTACGTCATCATACAAGGAAGCATAAAACAATGGGACAATGCTTCCATCTTTGTCTCTCGCGTCCAGTTTTCAAGGAGTCTGGATGCATAAAGGGATGCCCTCCACCCAAAAAGACGTCTTCTTTCTTGCAAGATCCATCACTCAGCACGATTTTCTTTCTTACCCTTGGCAAAGGTAAACTCTAGAGTCGCGCGATCTTTAAACTCAACCTGAGTTACAACCAGTTTACTTGTATTAGAAGTGATGTCACGACTGCAGCCCAGGCAGTTAAGAGTTAAGAAGCGATTGAATCCTTTTTAACTCAAAAGCGCTGTGCATCTGATTCTGATCAGAGACTTTTCCTCACGAACGCTGAGGTTCGGACCAAGAATCCTCTGCTTTCCACGGGAACCACCCAAGTGCTCCGCTGGACCCAAAAGTTTCTACACCTCCATCACGAGCGGCTCACGTGCTCCCACGGCGAGGCCCGAGACTACACCGGCGAATAGTTCTTCATATCTTGCTAAAGGCAGGATTAAGTAAGATTTTGGCATTTGGGCATAATTAGGATAGTCTTAGGAATTTGCTTTTATTTGAAATAGTGTGAATCTAAACCCAGGTTTATTGTTACACTGTTAAAACACGCAGCATGTTGATTTATTTTGGTTCTATGTTCTCTCAATTGTTTAATAGATAGGCTGTGCATGCTTTCTTATTCTGACTAACACCTTCATTTCCTTATCATACATTTTGACCTTATCAAGGCTTCAGTGAGTTTGGTAATGTTATGAGTGTGGAATCTTTTTGTTACCGAGAAAACACGTGCTCAACAGGCCTGACCAGGCCTGAAACACTTTAGATAGCTTCCCTTTGTCTTTAGCTACCTCATGCTCAGTAGGCCTCACCAGGCCTAACAAACACACAAGGCTAATCTAGGCCTCCACCACGTGTAGTTAGCTACACGAGGCTAAAAACATGGTCAAGTCCTACACACACACACACACACAAGCACACGTTAGCAACAGAGCTAGTCCTTTGTTCTATTTAGATAACATTCTTTTGTTTTAGCTAGCAACAAGCTAGGCCATACACACACACACCACACATGTATATACACACCTCACTGCTTGTATATATTGATTTATTATTTTTATCTTTGTTATAATAAATTCATTTATTAAACAAACTGTGTTTATTTGTGTGAACGATATGAAGTCCCCAATCTCCCTCGAATTCAAAAGGGTGCATATAAAAGTTATGTAATGTGGTAAGTGATTGTAATAATTTGGAAATATACCATAATTTAGCTGTTTGGTAATTTATTATTAAGCACCAGGATTAATGGTATGATTCACTAAATGATTCACTAAACGATTCATTGAACGATTCACTAAATGATTCACTTCGAATGAGACTGATTCTATGGTATGATTCAATTCAAACGAGTCAAAGTAAACGATTCAATGGGATTGATTCATTTTAATTATTAACCTTCAAATTTAATGAGACTGATTTAATGAGATTGATCACTTAATATCAATAATTAACTGATTGCATCCACAGACCCTTTGAGGTCACACGGCGAGTCGGGGACATTGACTATGAGGTGAGGCGAATGGACAGGGGTGGGGTGCTACAGGTTTACCACTTCAATCTGCTCAAATTCTGGAACGAGGAGGTCCCTGTGGTGTTGGTGTCAGTGGTTCCGGAGAAGGCGGAGCTGGGGCCGGAGGTTCAAAAGGGAGCATTGGCATCACGTACCTCTCCGGTCCCCTGTGGAGACCACCTCTCCCCGACCCAACTCGCGGAGGTTGTCCAGTTGCAGACCGAGTTTTCGGATGTATTCTCGCCTCTGCCCGGCCGCACCAACCTCATAGAACACCACATTGAGATGCCCCCAGGGGTGGTAGTGCGTAGCCGCCCTTACAGGCTACCTGAACACAAGAAAAAAGTGGTTCGGGAAGAAATCGAGGCCATGCTTGAAATGGGCATCGTTGAGGAGTCCCACAGTGACTGGAGCAGCTCGGTGGTCTTGGTACCCAAGGCTGACGGGTCGGTCTAGTTCTGTGTAGACCATAGGAAAGTCAGTGCGGTGCCTAAATTCGACGCGTACCCGATGCCTCGTATTGATGAGTTGCTCGATCGACTAGGCACAGCTTGCTTTTACTCGACACTGGATTTAACAAAGGGTTATTGGCAGATCCCCTTGACTCCATTATCCCGAGAAAAAAACGGCCTTTTCCACACCGTTCGGCTTACACCAGTTTGTCACACTTCCTTTTGGGCTGTTTGGGGCGCCCGCTATGTTTCAGCGGCTGATGGATAGGGTCCTCCGCCCCCACGCCACCTATGAGGCCGTCTACCTCGACGATATCGTTATCTATAGTAATGACTGGCCAAGGCACCTTCAACACCTGAGGGCCGTCCTTAGGTCGCTGAGGCGAGGGGGTCTCACAGCCAACCCGAAGAAGTGTGCGATTGGGCAGGTGGAAGTACGGTATCTGGGCTTCCACTTGGGCAACAGGGTTAGGGTTAGGATTAGAATTTAGAATTGGGGTTATGGTTAGGATTAAGGTTAGGAGTCAGCTTGTACCTCTTGGGGTTGAGGTTAGAATTAGGGTTAGGGGAATCGACTCGATTTGTGGAACGCTCCCCATTGACGGGACTGCAGATTTGGACGCAAACCGATGTAAGCGGTCACAACAGATTGCAACCGTTCATCGGTAATGGTAAGTTGGAATCCAAGAATCTAGTCCTGGGAATTTGGCTAGCTTAGCATAGTAGGCTAGGATCTGGGTCTGTTGGCCCCTGGGGGGTAGGCTGGGACAGGAGACATGACTTCTGGACCCCAGAATTGCCTTTTTCCCAGGGACTCTATTCTTGGAATCCAGACTCGATTTTTGGAATCCAGACTCGATTTTTGGAATTTGCCCAGAAAGTGACTCTGATGGGCCGGGGAAGGCCCCTGGAGCCCTGGGCCAGGCCCCAGGGACTCGGTTTTTGGAACCCAGACTTGATTTTTGGAACTTGCCCCAAAAGTGACTCTGATGGGCTGGGGAAGGCCCCTGGAGCCCTGGGCCAGGCCCCAGGGACTTGATTTTTGGAACCCAGACTTGATTTTTGGAACTTGCCCAGAAAGTGACTCTGATGGGCCGGGGAAGGCCCCTGGAGCCCTGGGCCAGGCCCCAGGGACTCGGTTTTTGGAACCCAGACTTGATTTTTGGAACTTGCCCCAAAAGTGACCCTGATGGGCTGGGGAAGGCCCCTGGAGCCCTGGGCCAGGCCCCAGGGACTCGATTTTTGGAACCCAGACTCGATTTTTGGAACTTGCCCAGAAAGTGACCCTGATGGGCTGGGGAAGGCCCCTGGAGCCCTGGGCCAGGCCCCAGGGACTTGGTTTTTGGACTGGGACCACTTTTTGGGAAATTGCCCCAAAAGTGACTCTGATGGGCTGGGGAAGACCCCTGGAGCCCTGGGCCAGGCCCCACGGACTTCTGACGCCCATGGTAAAACCGAGCGGTGGGACAGGCCTCCCAAGCCAGCAGGGAGAGCTCCTCTTGGGGCCAGAGGCAGGCCTCGCTCCCCTGGAAGTACCGGGCGGAGGAACCGACTCCCAGGGCGGGGGAGCTCCACTCGGGGCTGGGGCAGCCTCCCCTGGAAGTCCCGGGCTGGGGGAGCTCCACTCGGGCCTGGGGCAGCCTCCCCTGGAAGTCCCGGGCTGGGGGAGCTCCACTCGGGGATGGCGCAGCCTCCCCTGGAAGTCCCGGGCTGGGGGAGCTCCACTCGGGGCTGGGGCAGCCTCCCCTGGAAGTCCCGGGCTGGGGGAGCTCCACTCGGGGCTGGGGCAGCCTCCCTGGAAGTCCCGGGCTGGGGGAGCTCCACTCGGGGCTGGGGCAGCCTCCCCTGGAAGTCCCGGGCTGGGGGAGCTCCACTCGGGGCTGGGGCAGCCTCCCCTGGAAGTCCCGGGCTGGGGGAGCTCCACTCGGGGCTGGGGCAGCCTCCCCTGGAAGTCCCGGGCTGGGGGAGCTCCACTCGGGGCTGGGGCAGCCTCCCTGGAAGTCCTGGGCTGGGGGAGCTCCACTCGGGGCTGGGGCAGCCTCCCCTGGAAGTCCCGGGCAGCTAACCCTATTCCCAGGGCTGGGGAGCTCCACTTAGGGCTGGGGCAGCCTCCCCTGGATGTGCCAGGCTGGGGGAGCTCCACTCGGGGCTGGGGCAGCCTCCCCTGGAAGTCCCGGGCTGGGGGAGCTCCACTCGGGGCTGGGGCAGCCTCCCCTGGAAGTCCCGGGCTGGGGGAGCTCCACTCGGGGCTGGGGCAGCCTCCCCTGGAAGTCCCGGGCTGGGGGAGCTCCACTCGGGGCTGGGGCAGCCTCCCTGGAAGTCCCGGGCTGGGGGAGCTCCACTCGGGGCTGGGGCAGCCTCCCCTGGAAGTCCCGGGCAGCTAACCCTACTCCCAGGGCTGGGGAGCTCCACTCAGGGCTGGGGCAGCCTCCCCTGGAAGTCCCGGGCAGCTAACCCTACTCCCAGGGCTGGGGAGCTCCACTTAGGGCTGGGGCAGCCTCCCCTGGAAGTCCCGGGCAGCTAACCCTACTCCCAGGGCTGGGGAGCTCCACTTAGGGCTGGGGCAGCCTCCCCTGGAAGTCCCGGGCAGCTAACCCTACTCCCAGGGCGGGGGAGCTAGGGTTAGGGCTGGGGCAGGCTCCCCTGGAAGTCCCGGGCAGCTAACCCTAACCTGGCGCACCAGGCGGTCCTGGGCACCCACACTTAAGCCCTCCTCACCCTGCATTAAGGACCTTCAGCCCCGCTGGCCAGTCGAGCTGGCCCATGGTAAACCTCAGCAGTAGCACTGGCCCATGGTATAACCGAGCAGCCCGACTTTGGAGGTGCCCTGGTCCGTCCACCACGCCTAGTGCACCAGGCGGTCCTGGGCACCCACTCTTAAGCCCTCCTCACCCCGCATTAAGGACCTTCAGCCCCGCTGGCCAGTCGAGCTGGCCCATGGTAAACCTCAGCAGTAGCACTGGCCCATGGTATAACCGAGCAGCCCGCCCCTGGAGGCCCATAGCTCGGCCAGGGTAGGTCCAAGGAGCCCCAGGCTTGGCAGGCTGATGCCTGGGACCTCTCCCCAGGGAACCAGCACGGGGGGCAGCCCCCAGCCAGGGGACGTTAGCCCCAGGATTCCAGATATCGAGCCCGAATTTGGAGGCCCATAGCTCGGCCAGGGGAGCTCCCAGGAGCCCCAGACTTGGCAGGCAGATGTCTCTCACCTCTCCCCAGGGAACCAGCACGGGAAGGCCCGGGCAGCCCCCAGCCAGGGGACGCCAGCCCCAGGATTCCAGATATCGAGTCCGACTTTGGAGGCCCATAGCTCGGCCAGGGGACCTCCCAGGACCCCCAGACTTGGCAGGCAGATGCCCCCGACCTCCACCCAGGGAACCAGCACGGGAAGGACCGGGCAGCCCCCAGCCAGGGGACGCCAGCCCCAGGATTCCAGATATCAAGTCCAATTTGGAGGCCCCTAGCTCGGCCAGGGGACCTCCCAGGACCCCCAGACTTTACAGGCAGATGCCTCTCACCTCTCCCCAGGGAACCAGCATGGGAAGGCCCGGGCAGCCCCCAGCCAGGGGACGTCAGCCCCAGGATTCCAGATATCGAGTCCGACTTTGGAGGCCCATAGCTCGGCCAGGGGACCTCCCAGGCCCCCCAGACCCTAGAGGCAGATGCCTCTCACCTCTCCCCATGGAACCAGCATGGGAATGCCCGGGCAGCCCCCAGCCAGGGGACGTCAGCCCCAGGATACCAGATATTAAGCCTCAGTGGGTTCCCCAAGCCCACTCGTCACCTGTATCCTGATGGCACCTCTCTGCAGCACCAGGTGCGCAACAGCACTTCCAGGGGGGGGATGCAGTCGCCCTCCTCCCAGCAGAGAGCTCTCCTCCTCGGGCACGGCCAGGGGGAAGAGTGCCCTGGTCCATCCACCATGTCTAAGATTTTGGCCATGTCTGAATCCCATGGTATAACCGCCCATGGTATAACTGAGCAGCCCGCCCTCGGAGGCCCATAGCTCGGCCAGGGGAGCTCCCAGGCGCCCCTGACTGCAGGTTCCCCCAGGATTCCAGATATCAAGTCCGATTTTGAGGGCCCTAGCCCGGCCAGGGGACCTCCCAGGACCCCCAGACTTGGCAGGCAGATGCCCCTGACCTCCACCCAGGGAACCAGCACGGGAAGGCCCGGGCAGCCCCCAGCCAGGGGACGCCAGCCCCAGGATTCCAGATATCAAGTCCGATTTGGAGGCCCCTAGCTCGGCCAGGGGACCTCCCAGGACCCCCAGACCTCATAGGCAGATGCCCCTGACCTCCACCCAGGGAACCAGCACAGGAAGGCCCGGGCAGCCCCCAGCCAGGGGACGCCAGCCCCAGGATTCCATATATCAAGTCTGATTTGGAGGCCCCTAGCTCGGCCAGGGGACCTCCCAGGACCCCCAGACCTCATAGGCAGATGCCCCTGACCTCCACCCAGGGAACCAGCACGGGAAGGCCCGGGCAGCCCCCAGCCAGGGGGACGGTAGACCCAGGATTCCATGTATCAAGTCTCAATGGGTTCCCAGGCCCACTCATCCCCTGTATCCTGATGGCACCTCTCTGCAGCACCAGGTGCGCAACAGCACTTCCAGGGGGGGGATGCAGTCGCCCTCCTCCCAGCAGAGAGCTCTCCTCCTCGGGCACGGCCAGGGGGAAGAGTGCCCTGGTCCATCCACCATGTCTAAGATTTTGGCCATGTCTGAATCCCATGGTATAACTGCCCATGGTATAACTGAGCAGCCCGCCCTTGGAGGCCCATAGCTCGGCCAGGGGAGCTCCCAGGACCCCCAGACTTGGCAGGCAGATGCCCCCGACCTCCACCCAGGGAACCAGCACGGGAAGGACCGGGCAGCCCCCAGCCAGGGGACGCCAGCCCCAGGATTCCAGATATCAAGTCCGATTTGGAGGCCCCTAGCTCGGCCAGGGGACCTCCCAGGACCCCCAGACCTCATTGGCAGATGCCCCTGACCTCCACCCAGGGAACCAGCACGGGATGGCCTGGGCAGCCCCCAGCCAGGGGACGCCAGCCCCAGGATTCCATATATCAAGTCTGATTTGGAGGCCCCTAGCTCGGCCAGGGGACCTCCCAGGACCCCCAGACCTCATAGGCAGATGCCCCTGACCTCCACCCAGGGAACCAGCACGGGAAGGCCCGGTCAGCCCCCAGCCAGGGGGACGGTAGACCCAGGATTCCATGTATCAAGTCTCAATGGGTTCCCAGGCCCACTCATCCCCTGTATCCTGATGGCACCTCTCTGCAGCACCAGGTGCGCAACAGCACTTCCAGGGGGGGGATGCAGTCGCCCTCCTCCCAGCAGAGAGCTCTCCTCCTCGGGCACGGCCAGGGGGAAGAGTGCCCTGGTCCATCCACCATGTCTAAAATTTTGGCCATGTCTGAATCCCATGGTATAACTGCCCATGGTATAACTGAGCAGCCCACCCTCGGAGGCCCATAGCTCGGCCAGGGGAGCTCCCAGGCGCCCCTGACTGCAGGTTCCCCCAGGATTCCAGATATCAAGTCCGATTTTGAGGGCCCTAGCTCGGCCAGGGGACCACCCAGGACCCCCAGACTTGGCAGGCAGATGCCCCTGACCTCCACCCAGGGAACCAGCACGGGAAGGCCCGGGCAGCCCCCAGCCAGGGGACGCCAGCCCCAGGATTCCAGATATCAAGTCCGATTTGGAGGCCCCTAGCTCGGCCAGGGGACCTCCCAGGACCCCCAGACCTCATAGGCAGATGCCCCTGACCTCCACCCAGGGAACCAGCACGGGAAGGCCCGGGCAGCCCCCAGCCAGGGGACGCCAGCCCCAGGATTCCAGATATCAAGTCCGATTTGGAGGCCCCTAGCTCGGCCAGGGGACCTCCCAGGACCCCCAGACCTCATAGGCAGATGCCCCTGACCTCCACCCAGGGAACCAGCACGGGAAGGCCCGGGCAGCCCCCAGCCAGGGGGACGGTAGACCCAGGATTCCATGAATCAAGTCTCAATGGGTTCCCAGGCCCACTCATCCCCTTTATCCCGATGGCACCTCTCTGCAGCACCAGGTGCGCAGCAGCACTTCCAGTGGGGGATGCAGTCTTCCTCCTCCCAGCAGAGAGCTCTCCTAATCGGGCATGGACAGGGGGAAGAGTCCCTGGTCCATCCACCCTGTCTAAGTTGTTGCCCTAGCCTGAATCCCATGGTATAACTGCCCATGGTATAACTGCCCATATTATAACTGCCCATGGTATAACTGAGCAGCCCCTGACTGCAGATTCCACCAGGATTCCAGATATCAAGTCCGATTTTGGAGGCCCCTAGCTCGGCCAGGGGACCTCCCAAGACCCCCAGACTTTACAGGCAGATGCCCCCGACCTCCACCCAGGGAACCAGCTGGGGAAGCCCCCAGCCAGGGGACGCTATCCCCCGTGGGGCCCCACTCAGTTGGAGGTTCGATACAAGGCCCGAGCCCCAACTTGGAGGCCCATAGTTCGGCCAGGGGAGGTCCCAGGAGCCCCAGGCTTGGCAGGCTGATGCCTGGGACCTCCACCCAGGGAACCAGCACGGGAAGGCCCGGGCAGCCCCCAGCCAGGGGCCGTTATTCCCCGTGGGGCTCCACTCAGGTGGTGGTTATACACAAGGCCCAAGCCCCAACTTGGTGGCCCATAGCTCGGCCAGGGGAGGTCCCAGGAGCCCCAGGCTTGGCAGGCAGATGCCCCTGACCTCCACCCAGGGAACCAGCACGGGAAGGCCCGGGCAGCCCCCAGCCAGGGGCCGTTATTCCCCGTGGGGCTCCACACAGGTGGTGGTTATACACAAGGCCCAAGCCCCAACTTGGAGGCCCATAGCTCGGCCAGGAGAGGTCCCAGGAGCCCCAGGCTTGGCAGGCTGATGCCTGGGACCCCTCCCCAGGGAACCAGCACGGGAAGGCCCGGGCAGCCCCCAGCCAGGGGCCGTTATTCCCCGTGGGGCTCCACACAGGTGGTGGTTATAGACAAGGCCCAAGCCCCAACTTGGAGGCCCCTAGCTCGGCCAGGGGAGGTCCCAGGACCCCCAGACTTGGCAGGCAGATGCCCCTGACCTCCACCCAGGGAACCAGCATGGGAAGCCCCCAGCCAGGGGACGCTATCCCCCGTGGGGCCCCACTCAGTTGGCTGTTTTATACAAGGCCTCAGCCAGACCATGGAGGCCCATAGCTCGGCCAGGGG
Organism: Neoarius graeffei; assembly: GCF_027579695.1. Lineage (NCBI taxonomy): Eukaryota > Metazoa > Chordata > Actinopteri > Siluriformes > Ariidae > Neoarius > Neoarius graeffei. Next base: position 94,324,093 of record NC_083577.1, read on the forward strand.
AGGTCCCAGGAGCCCCAGACTTGGCAGGCTGATGCCTGGGACCTCTCCCCAGGGAACCAGCACGGGAAGGCCCGGGCAGCCCCCAGCCAGGGGCCGTTATTCCCCGTGGGGCTCCACTCAGGTGGTGGTTATACACAAGGCCCAAGCCCCAACTTGGAGGCCCCTAGCTCGGCCAGGGGACCTCCCAGGACCCCCAGACTTGGCAGGCAGATGCCCCTGACCTCCACCCAGGGAACCAGCATGGGAAGCCCCCAGCCAGGGGACGCTATCCCCCGTGGGGCCCCACTCAGTTGGCTGTTTTATACAAGGCCTGAGCCAGACCATGGAGGCCCATAACTCGGCCAGGGGAGGTCCCAGGAGCCCCAGACTTGGCAGGCTGATGCCTGGGACCTCTCCCCAGGGAACCAGCACGGGAAGGCCCGGGCAGCCCCCAGCCAGGGGCCGTTATTCCCCGTGGGGCTCCACTCAGGTGGTGGTTATACACAAGGCCCAAGCCCCAACTTGGAGGCCCCTAGCTCGGCCAGGGGAGGTCCCAGGACCCCCAGACTTGGCAGGCAGATGCCCCTGACCTCCACCCAGGGAACCAGCACGGGAAGCCCCCAGCCAGGGGACGCTATCCCCCGTGGGGCCCCACTCAGTTGGCTGTTTTATACAAGGCCTCAGCCAGACCATGGAGGCCCATAGCTCGGCCAGGGGAGGTCCCAGGAGCCCCAGACTCGGCAGGCTGATGCCTGGGACCTCTCCCCAGGGAACCAGCACCCGAAGGCCCGGGCAGCCCCCCGCCAGGGGCCGTTATTCCCCGTGGGGCTCCACACAGGTGGCGGTTATACACAAGGCCCGAGCCCCAACTTGGAGGCCCATAGCTCGGCCAGGGGAGGTCCCAGGAGCCCCAGACTTGGCAGGCAGATGCCTGGGACCTCTCCCCAGGGAACCAGCACCCGAAGGCCCGGGCAGCACCCCGCCAGGGGCCGTTATTCCCCGTGGGGCCCCACTCAGGTGGCGGTTATACACAAGGCCCGAGCCCGACTTTGGAGGCCCATATCTCGGCCAGGGGAGGTCCCAGGAGCCCCAGACTTGGCAGGCAGATGCCTGGGACCTCTCCCCAGGGAACCAGCACCCGAAGGCCCGGTCAGCCCCCCGACAGGGGCCGTTATTCCCCGTGGGGCTCCACTCAGGTGGCGGTTATACACAAGGCCCGAGCCCGACTTTGGAGGCCCATATCTCGGCCAGGGGAGGTCCCAGGAGCCCCAGACTTGGCAGGCAGATGCCCCTGACCTCTCCCCAGGGAACCAGCACCCGAAGGCCCGGGCAGCCCCCCGCCAGGGGCCGTTATTCCCCGTGGGGCTCCACTCAGGTGGCGGTTATACACAAGGCCCGAGCCCGACTTTGGAGGCCCATAGCTCGGCCAGGGGAGGTCCCAGGAGCCCCAGGCTTGGCAGGCAGATGCCCCTGACCTCCACCCAGGGAACCAGCACGGGCGGTCATGTCCGAGGCCCCAGCCCGACTTTGGAGGCCCATAGCTCGGCCAGGGGAGGTCCCAGGTGCCCCTGACTGCAGATTCCCCCCAGGATCCCAGGTATCAATTCCAAAAACATAGTCCCAATTCCAAAAGTCGAGTCTGGGCCACAGACCCTGCAGGGCGGCAGGGGAGACCAGTCTGCATGGCCCTGCAGTGGAATTTCCCCATTTTGGGCCAATTCCACAAATCAAGTCTGGGAAATAGCCACCTGGTGTCATGGAACGGTACTGCAGCTGAACTTGGGATAAGGGGGTTTATCGCGGTATAAAATCGTGGGGAGGTCCAAAATTAATTCCAAGGGTGTCATAAAATCTGTAATAACCCTCTGCAAAATCCCAAAAAGCGACCCAGCCCACAGGAAAACCGTTTAATGGCTTTTCGGAATTTCGGACTCGATTTGTGGAATCCAATTCCACCTTAAGAGTCTATTGTCCTATCTCCGCCTAATTAGGGTTAGGGTTAGGGTTAGGGTTAGGGTTAGGTTAGGGTTAGGTTAGGTTAGGGTTAGGGTTAGGGTTAGGGTTTCCACAAAGATCCACGTCCTAGCCTAGGCCAGGGACGTGTTGTGCACTGTCCTTCCCGAGTCCCATCCCCGACGTCCCACAGATGCCAGGTAAGTACCACCATGTGTATTTGAATTATTATTGCGAGACCCCGTTGGGGTTCCTTGTGGTTGGGGTTAGGGTTAAGGTTAGGGTTATGGTTGGGGTTAGGGTTAGGATTTGGGGTTAGGGTTAGGATTTGGGGTTAAGGTTAGGGTTATGATTAGGATTTGGGGTTAAAATTAGGATTTAGGGGTTTTTTTTGGTTAGGGTTTAGGGTTAGGGTTAGGGTTAGGGTTAGGCGAATGGACTCGATTTGTGGAACGCTCCCCATTGACGGGACTGCAGATTTGGACGCAAACCGATGTTAGCGGTCACAACGGATTACAACCATTCATCCGTAATGGCAAGTTGGAATCCAAGAATCTAGTCCTGTGAATTTGGCTAGCTTAGCATAATCGGCTAGGATCTGGGTCTGTTGGCCTCTAGGGGGTAGGCTGGGACAGGAGACATGACTTCTGGACCCCAGAATTGCCTTTTTCCCCAGGGACTCGATTCTTGGAATCCAGACTCGATTTTTGGAATTTGCCCAGAAAGTGACTCTGATGGGCCAGGGAAGGCCCCTGGAGCCCTGGGCCAGGCCCCAGGGACTTGATTTTTGGAACCCAGACTTGATTTCTGGAACTTGCCCCAAAAGTGACTCTGATGGGCTGGGGAAGGCCCCTGGAGCCCCAGGGACTTGATTTTTGGAACCCAGACTTGATTTTTGGAACTTGCCCAGAAAGTGACTCTGATGGGCCGGGGAAGGCCCCTGGAGCCCTGGGCCAGGCCCCAGGGACTTGATTTTTGGAACCCAGACTTGATTTTTGGAACTTGCCCCAAAAGTGACTCTGATGGGCTGGGGAAGGCCCCTGGAGCCCCAGGGACTTGATTTTTGGAACCCAGACTTGATTTTTGGAACTTGCCCAGAAAGTGACCCTGATGGGCTGGGGAAGGCCCCTGGAGCCCTGGGCCAGGCCCCAGGGACTTGGTTTTTGGAACCCAGACTTGATTTTTGGAACTTGCCCCAAAAGTGACTCTGATGGGCTGGGGAAGGCCCCTGGAGCCCCAGGGACTTGATTTTTGGAACCCAGACTTGATTTTTGGAACTTGCCCAGAAAGTGACCCTGATGGGCTGGGGAAGGCCCCTGGAGCCCTGGGCCAGGCCCCAGGGACTTGGTTTTTGGACTGGGACCACTTTTTGGGAAATTGCCCCAAAAGTGACTCTGATGGGCTGGGGAAGACCGCTGGAGCCCTGGGCCAGCCTCCCCTGGAAGTCCCAGGCTGGGGGAGCTCCACTTGGGGCTGGGGCAGCCTCCCCTGGAAGTCCCAGGCTGGGGGAGCTCCACTCGGGGCTGGGGCAGCCTCCCCTGGAAGTCCCAGGCTGGGGGAGCAGCACTCGGGGCTGGGGCAGCCTCCCCTGGAAGTCCCGGGCAGCTAACCCTACTCCCAGGGCTGGGGAGCTCCACTTAGGGCTGGGGCAGCCTCCCCTGGAAGTCCCAGGCTGGGGGAGCTCCACTCGGGGCTGGGGCAGCCTCCCTGGAAGTCCCAGGCTGGGGGAGCTCCACTCGGGGCTGGGGCAGCCTCCCCTGGAAGTCCCAGGCTGGGGGAGCTCCACTCGGGGCTGGGGCAGCCATCCTGGAAGTCCCAGGCTGGGGGAGCTCCACTCGGGGCTGGGGCAGCCTCCCCTGGAAGTCCCGGGCAGGTAACCCTACTCCCAGGGCGGGGGAGCTCCACTTAGGGCTGGGGCAGGCTCCCCTGGAAGTCCCGGGCAGCTAACCCTACTCCCAGGGCTGGGGAGCTCCACTTAGGGCTGGGGCAGGCTCCCCTGGAAGTCCCGGGCAGCTAACCCTACTCCCAGGGCTGGGGAGCTCCACTTAGGGCTGGGGCAGGCTCCCCTGGAAGTCCCGGGCAGCTAACCCTACTCCCAGGGCTGGGGAGCTCCACTTAGGGCTGGGGCAGGCTCCCCTGGAAGTCCCGGGCAGCTAACCCTACTCCCAGGGCTGGGGAGCTCCACTTAGGGCTGGGGCAGGCTCCCCTGGAAGTCCCGGGCAGCTAACCCTACTCCCAGGGCTGGGGAGCTCCACTTAGGGCTGGGGCAGGCTCCCCTGGAAGTCCCGGGCAGCTAACCCTACTCCCAGGGCTGGGGAGCTCCACTTAGGGCTGGGGCAGGCTCCCCTGGAAGTCCCGGGCAGCTAACCCTACTCCCAGGGCTGGGGAGCTCCACTTAGGGCTGGGGCAGGCTCCCCTGGAAGTCCCGGGCAGCTAACCCTACTCCCAGGGCGGGGGAGCTCCACTTAGGGCTGGGACAGGCTCCCCTGGAAGTCCCGGGCAGCTAACCCTACTCCCAGGGCTGGGGAGCTCCACTTAGGGCTGGGGCAGGCTCCCCTGGAAGTCCCGGGCAGCTAACCCTACTCCCAGGGCTGGGGAGCTCCACTTAGGGCTGGGGCAGGCTCCCCTGGAAGTCCTGGGCAGCTAACCCTACTCCCAGGGCTGGGGAGCTCCACTTAGGGCTGGGGCAGGCTCCCCTGGAAGTCCCGGGCAGCTAACCCTACTCCCAGGGCGGGGGAGCTCCACTTAGGGCTGGGGCAGGCTCCCCTGGAAGTCCCGGGCAGCTAACCCTAACCTGGCGCACCAGGCGGTCCTGGGCACCCACTCTTAAGCCCTCCTCACCGTGCATTAAGGACCTTCAGCCCCGCTGGCCAGTCGAGCTGGCCCATGGTAAACCTCAGCAGTAGCACTGGCCCATGGTATAACCGAGCAGCCCGACTTTGGAGGCGCCCTGGTCCGTCCACCACGCCTAGTGCACCAGGCGGTCCTGGGCACCCACACTTAAGCCCTCCTCACCCTGCATTAAGGACCTTCAGCCCCGCTGGCCAGTCGAGCTGGCCCATGGTAAACCTCAGCAGTAGCACTGGCCCATGGTATAACCGAGCAGCCCGACTTTGGAGGCGCCCTGGTCCGTCCACCACGCCTAGTGCACCAGGCGGTCCTGGGCACCCACACTTAAGCCCTCCTCACCCTGCATTAAGGACCTTCAGCCCCGCTGGCCAGTCGAGCTGGCCCATGGTAAACCTCAGCAGTAGCACTGGCCCATGGTATAACCGAGCAGCCCGCCCCTGGAGGCCCATAGCTCGGCCAGGGTAGGTCCGAGGAGCCCCAGGCTTGGCAGGCTGATGCCTGGGACCTCCACCCAGGGAACCAGCACGGGGGGCAGCCCCCAGCCAGGGGACGTTAGCCCCAGGATTCCAGATATCGAGCCCGAATTTGGAGGCCCATAGCTCGGCCAGGGGAGCTCCCAGGAGCCCCAGACTTGGCAGGCAGATGCCTCTCACCTCTCCCCAGGGAACCAGCACAGGAAGGCCCGGGCAGCCCCCAGCCAGGGGACGCCAGCCCCAGGATTCCAGATATCGAGTCCGACTTTGGAGGCCCCTAGCTCGGCCAGGGGTCCTCCCAGGACCCCCAGACTTGGCAGGCAGATGCCCCTGACCTCCACCCAGGGAACCAGCACGGGAAGGCCCGGGCAGCCCCCAGCCAGGGGACGCCAGCCCCAGGATTCCAGATATCAAGTCCGACTTTGGAGGCCCATAGCTCGGCCAGGGGACCTCCCAGGACCCCCAGACTTTACAGGCAGATGCCTCTCACCTCTCCCCAGGGAACCAGCATGGGAAGGCCCGGGCAGCCCCCAGCCAGGGGACGCCAGCCCCAGGATTCCAGATATCAAGTCCGACTTTGGAGGCCCATAGCTCGGCCAGGGGACCTCCCAGGACCCCCAGACTTGGCAGGCAGATGCCCCTGACCTCCACCCAGGGAACCAGCACGGGAAGGCCCGGGCAGCCCCCAGCCAGGGGACGCCAGCCCCAGGATTCCAGATATCGAGTCCGAATTTGGAGGCCCATAGCTCGGCCAGGGGACCTCCCAGGACCCCCAGACTTTACAGGCAGATGCCTCTCACCTCTCCCCAGGGAACCAGCATGGGAAGGCCCGGGCAGCCCCCAGCCAGGGGACGTCAGCCCCAGGATTCCAGATATCGAGTCCGACTTTGGAGGCCCATAGCTCGGCCAGGGGACCTCCCAGGACCCCCAGACTTGGCAGGCAGATGCCCCTGACCTCCACCCAGGGAACCAGCACAGGAAGGCCCGGGCAGCCCCCAGCCAGGGGACGCCAGCCCCAGGATTCCAGATATCAAGTCCGACTTTGGAGGCCCATAGCTCGGCCAGGGGACCTCCCAGGACCCCCAGACTTTACAGGCAGATGCCTCTCACCTCTCCCCAGGGAACCAGCATGGGAAGGCCCGGGCAGCCCCCAGCCAGGGGACGTCAGCCCCAGGATTCCAGATATCGAGTCCGACTTTGGAGGCCCATAGCTCGGCCAGGGGACCTCCCAGGACCCCCAGACTTGGCAGGCAGATGCCCCTGACCTCCACCCAGGGAACCAGCACGGGAAGGCCCGGGCAGCCCCCAGCCAGGGGACGCCAGCCCCAGGATTCCAGATATCAAGTCCGACATTGGAGGCCCATAGCTCGGCCAGGGGACCTCCCAGGACCCCCAGACTTGGCAGGCAGATGCCCCTGACCTCCACCCAGGGAACCAGCACAGGAAGGCCCGGGCAGCCCCCAGCCAGGGGACGCCAGCCCCAGGATTCCAGATATCAAGTCCGAATTTGGAGGCCCATAGCTCGGCCAGGGGACCTCCCAGGACCCCCAGACTTTACAGGCAGATGCCTCTCACCTCTCCCCAGGGAACCAGCACGGGAAGGCCCGGGCAGCCCCCAGCCAGGGGACGTCAGCCCCAGGATTCCAGATATCGAGTCCGACTTTGGAGGCCCATAGCTCGGCCAGGGGACCTCCCAGGACCCCCAGACTTGGCAGGCAGATGCCCCTGACCTCCACCCAGGGAACCAGCACAGGAAGGCCCGGGCAGCCCCCAGCCAGGGGACGCCAGCCCCAGGATTCCAGATATCAAGTCCGACATTGGAGGCCCATAGCTCGGCCAGGGGACCTCCCAGGACCCCCAGACTTGGCAGGCAGATGCCCCTGACCTCCACCCAGGGAACCAGCTCGGGAAGGCCCGGGCAGCCCCCAGCCAGGGGACGCCAGCCCCAGGATTCCAGATATCGAGTCCGACTTTGGAGGCCCATAGCTCGGCCAGGGGACCTCCCAGGACCCCCAGACTTGGCAGGCAGATGCCCCTGACCTCCACCCAGGGAACCAGCACAGGAAGGCCCGGGCAGCCCCCAGCCAGGGGACGCCAGCCCCAGGATTCCAGATATCAAGTCCGACTTTGGAGGCCCATAGCTCGGCCAGGGGACCTCCCAGGACCCCCAGACTTGGCAGGCAGATGCCCCTGACCTCCACCCAGGGAACCAGCACAGGAAGGCCCGGGCAGCCCCCAGCCAGGGGATGCCAGCCCCAGGATTCCAGATATCAAGTCCGATTTTGGAGGCCCATAGCTCGGCCAGGGGACCTCCCAGGACCCCCAGACTTTACAGGCAGATGCCTCTCACCTCTCCCCAGGGAACCAGCACGGGAAGGCCCGGGCAGCCCCCAGCCAGGGGACGTCAGCCCCAGGATTCCAGATATCGAGTCCGACTTTGGAGGCCCATAGCTCGGCCAGGGGACCTCCCAGGACCCCCAGACTTGGCAGGCAGATGCCCCTGACCTCCACCCAGGGAACCAGCACAGGAAGGCCCGGGCAGCCCCCAGCCAGGGGACGCCAGCCCCAGGATTCCAGATATCAAGTCTGACATTGGAGGCCCATAGCTCGGCCAGGGGACCTCCCAGGACCCCCAGACTTGGCAGGCAGATGCCCCTGACCTCCACCCAGGGAACCAGCACGGGAAGGCCCGGGCAGCCCCCAGCCAGGGGACGCCAGCCCCAGGATTCCAGATATCGAGTCCGACTTTGGAGGCCCATAGCTCGGCCAGGGGACCTCCCAGGACCCCCAGACTTGGCAGGCAGATGCCCCTGACCTCCACCCAGGGAACCAGCACAGGAAGGCCCGGGCAGCCCCCAGCCAGGGGACGCCAGCCCCAGGATTCCAGATATCAAGTCCGACTTTGGAGGCCCATAGCTCGGCCAGGGGACCTCCCAGGACCCCCAGACTTGGCAGGCAGATGCCCCTGACCTCCACCCAGGGAACCAGCACAGGAAGGCCCGGGCAGCCCCCAGCCAGGGGATGCCAGCCCCAGGATTCCAGATATCAAGTCCGACTTTGGAGGCCCATAGCTCGGCCAGGGGACCTCCCAGGACCCCCAGACTTGGCAGGCAGATGCCCCTGACCTCCACCCAGGGAACCAGCACAGGAAGGCCCGGGCAGCCCCCAGCCAGGGGATGCCAGCCCCAGGATTCCAGATATCAAGTCCGACTTTGGAGGCCCATAGCTCGGCCAGGGGACCTCCCAGGACCCCCAGACTTTACAGGCAGATGCCTCTCACCTCTCCCCAGGGAACCAGCATGGGAAGGCCCGGGCAGCCCCCAGCCAGGGGACGTCAGCCCCAGGATACCAGATATTAAGCCTCAGTGGGTTCCCCAAGCCCACTCATCACCTGTATCCTGATGGCACCTCTCAGCACCACCAGGTGCGCAACAGCACTTCCAGGGGGGGGATGCAGTCGCCCTCCTCCCAGGAGAGAGCTCTCCTCCTCGGGCACGGCCAGGGGGAAGAGTGCCCTGGTCCATCCACCATGTCTAAGATTTTGGCCATGTCTGAATTCCATGGTATAACTGCCCATGGTATAACTGAGCAGCCCGCCCTCGGAGGCCCATAGCTCGGCCAGGGGAGCTCCCAGGTGCCCCTGACTGCAGGTTCCCCCAGGATTCCAGATATCAAGTCCGATTTGGAGGCCCCTAGCTCGGCCAGGGGACCTCCCAGGACCCCCAGACCTCATAGGCAGATGCCCCTGACCTCCACCCAGGGAACCAGCACGGGAAGGCCCGGGCAGCCCCCAGCCAGGGGGACGGTAGACCCAGGATTCCATGAATCAAGTCTCAATGGGTTCCCAGGCCCACTCATCCCCTGTATCCCGATGGCACCTCTCAGCAGCACCAGGTGCGCAGCAGCACTTCCAGGGGGGGATGCAGTCTCCCTCCTCCCAGCAGAGAGCTCTCCTAATCGGGCATGGACAGGGGGAAGAGTCCCTGGTCCATCCACCCTGTCTAAGTTTTTGCCCTAGCCTGAATCCCATGGTATAACTGTCTATGGTATAACTGCCCATATTATATCTGCCCATGGTATAACTGAGCAGCCCCAGACTGCAGATTCCACCAGGATTCCAGATATCCAGTCCGATTTTGGAGGCCCCTAGCTCGGCCAGGGGACCTCCCAGGACCCCCAGACTTTACAGGCAGATGCCCCCGACCTCCACCCAGGGAACCAGCAGGGGAAGCCCCCAGCCAGGGGACGCTATCCCCCGTGGGGCCCCACTCAGTCGGAGGTTCGATACAAGGCCCGAGCCCCAACTTGGAGGCCCATAGCTCGGCCAGGGGAGGTCCCAGGAGCCCCAGGCTTGGCAGGCTGATGCCTGGGACCTCCACCCAGGGAACCAGCACGGGAAGGCCCGGGCAGCCCCCAGCCAGGGGCCGTTATTCCCCGTGGGGCTCCACTCAGGTGGTGGTTATACACAAGGCCCAAGCCCCAACTTGGTGGCCCATAGCTCGGCCAGGGGAGGTCCCAGGAGCCCCAGGCTTGGCAGGCAGATGCCCCTGACCTCCACCCAGGGAACCAGCACGGGAAGGCCCGGGCAGCCCCCAGCCAGGGGCCGTTATTCCCCGTGGGGCTCCACACAGGTGGTGGTTATACACAAGGCCCAAGCCCCAACTTGGAGGCCCATAGCTCGGCCAGGAGAGGTCCCAGGAGCCCCAGGCTTGGCAGGCTGATGCCTGGGACCCCTCCCCAGGGAACCAGCACGGGAAGGCCCGGGCAGCCCCCAGCCAGGGGCCGTTATTCCCCGTGGGGCTCCACACAGGTGGTGGTTATAGACAAGGCCCAAGCCCCAACTTGGAGGCCCCTAGCTCGGCCAGGGGAGGTCCCAGGACCCCCAGACTTGGCAGGCAGATGCCCCTGACCTCCACCCAGGGAACCAGCATGGGAAGCCCCCAGCCAGGGGACGCTATCCCCCGTGGGGCCCCACTCAGTTGGCTGTTTTATACAAGGCCTCAGCCAGACCATGGAGGCCCATAGCTCGGCCAGGGGAGGTCCCAGGAGCCCCAGACTTGGCAGGCTGATGCCTGGGACCTCTCCCCAGGGAACCAGCACGGGAAGGCCCGGGCAGCCCCCAGCCAGGGGCCGTTATTCCCCGTGGGGCTCCACTCAGGTGGTGGTTATACACAAGGCCCAAGCCCCAACTTGGAGGCCCCTAGCTCGGCCAGGGGACCTCCCAGGACCCCCAGACTTGGCAGGCAGATGCCCCTGACCTCCACCCAGGGAACCAGCATGGGAAGCCCCCAGCCAGGGGACGCTATCCCCCGTGGGGCCCCACTCAGTTGGCTGTTTTATACAAGGCCTGAGCCAGACCATGGAGGCCCATAACTCGGCCAGGGGAGGTCCCAGGAGCCCCAGACTTGGCAGGCTGATGCCTGGGACCTCTCCCCAGGGAACCAGCACGGGAAGGCCCGGGCAGCCCCCAGCCAGGGGCCGTTATTCCCCGTGGGGCTCCACTCAGGTGGTGGTTATACACAAGGCCCAAGCCCCAACTTGGAGGCCCCTAGCTCGGCCAGGGGAGGTCCCAGGACCCCCAGACTTGGCAGGCAGATGCCCCTGACCTCCACCCAGGGAACCAGCACGGGAAGCCCCCAGCCAGGGGACGCTATCCCCCGTGGGGCCCCACTCAGTTGGCTGTTTTATACAAGGCCTCAGCCAGACCATGGAGGCCCATAGCTCGGCCAGGGGAGGTCCCAGGAGCCCCAGACTCGGCAGGCTGATGCCTGGGACCTCTCCCCAGGGAACCAGCACCCGAAGGCCCGGGCAGCCCCCCGCCAGGGGCCGTTATTCCCCGTGGGGCTCCACACAGGTGGCGGTTATACACAAGGCCCGAGCCCCAACTTGGAGGCCCATAGCTCGGCCAGGGGAGGTCCCAGGAGCCCCAGACTTGGCAGGCAGATGCCTGGGACCTCTCCCCAGGGAACCAGCACCCGAAGGCCCGGGCAGCACCCCGCCAGGGGCCGTTATTCCCCGTGGGGCCCCACTCAGGTGGCGGTTATACACAAGGCCCGAGCCCGACTTTGGAGGCCCATATCTCGGCCAGGGGAGGTCCCAGGAGCCCCAGACTTGGCAGGCAGATGCCTGGGACCTCTCCCCAGGGAACCAGCACCCGAAGGCCCGGTCAGCCCCCCGACAGGGGCCGTTATTCCCCGTGGGGCTCCACTCAGGTGGCGGTTATACACAAGGCCCGAGCCCGACTTTGGAGGCCCATATCTCGGCCAGGGGAGGTCCCAGGAGCCCCAGACTTGGCAGGCAGATGCCCCTGACCTCTCCCCAGGGAACCAGCACCCGAAGGCCCGGGCAGCCCCCCGCCAGGGGCCGTTATTCCCCGTGGGGCTCCACTCAGGTGGCGGTTATGCACAAGGCCCGAGCCCGACTTTGGAGGCCCATAGCTCGGCCAGGGGAGGTCCCAGGAGCCCCAGGCTTGGCAGGCAGATGCCCCTGACCTCCACCCAGGGAACCAGCACGGGCGGTCATGTCCGAGGCCCCAGCCCGACTTTGGAGGCCCATAGCTCGGCCAGGGGAGGTCCCAGGTGCCCCTGACTGCAGATTCCCCCCAGGATCCCAGGTATCAATTCCAAAAACATAGTCCCAATTCCAAAAGTCGAGTCTGGGCCACAGACCCTGCAGGGCGGCAGGGGAGACCAGTCTGCATGGCCCTGCAGTGGAATTTCCCCATTTTGGGCCAATTCCACAAATCAAGTCTGGGAAATAGCCACCTGGTGTCATGGAACGGTACTGCAGCTGAACTTGGGATAAGGGGGTTTATCGCGGTATAAAATCGTGGGGAGGTCCAAAATTAATTCCAAGGGTGTCATAAAATCTGTAATAACCCTCTGCAAAATCCCAAAAAGCGACCCAGCCCACAGGAAAACCGTTTAATGGCTTTTCGGAATTTCGGACTCGATTTGTGGAATCCAATTCCACCTTAAGAGTCTATTGTCCTATCTCCGCCTAATTAGGGTTAGGGTTAGGGTTAGGGTTAGGTTAGGTTAGGGTTAGGGTTAGGGTTAGGGTTAGGGGTTAGGGTTAGGGTTAGGGTTAGGGTTAGGGTAGGGTTAGGGTTAGGGTTAGGTTAGGGTTAGGGTTAGGGTTAGGGTTAGGCGAATGGACTCGATTTGTGGAACGCTCCCCATTGACGGGACTGCAGATTTGGACGCAAACCGATGTTAGCGGTCACAACGGATTACAACCGTTCATCCGTAATGGCAAGTTGGAATCCAAGAATCTAGTCCTGGGAATTTGGCTAGCTTAGCATAATCGGCTAGGATCTGGGTCTGTTGGCCTCTAGGGGGTAGGCTGGGACAGGAGACATGACTTCTGGACCCCAGAATTGCCTTTTTCCCCAGGGACTCGATTCTTGGAATCCAGACTCGATTTTTGGAATTTGCCCAGAAAGTGACTCTGATGGGCCGGGGAAGGCCCCTGGAGCCCTGGGCCAGGCCCCAGGGACTTGATTTTTGGAACCCAGACTTGATTTTTGGAACTTGCCCCAAAAGTGACTCTGATGGGCTGGGGAAGGCCCCTGGAGCCCCAGGGACTTGATTTTTGGAACCCAGACTTGATTTTTGGAACTTGCCCAGAAAGTGACTGTGATGGGCCGGGGAAGGCCCCTGGAGCCCTGGGCCAGGCCCCAGGGACTTGATTTTTGGAACCCAGACTTGATTTTTGGAACTTGCCCCAAAAGTGACTCTGATGGGCTGGGGAAGGCCCCTGGAGCCCCAGGAACTTGATTTTTGGAACCCAGACTTGATTTTTGGAACTTGCCCAGAAAGTGACCCTGATGGGCTGGGGAAGGCCCCTGGAGCCCTGGGCCAGGCCCCAGGGACTTGGTTTTTGGACTGGGACCACTTTTTGGGAAATTGCCCCAAAAGTGACTCTGATGGGCTGGGGAAGACCGCTGGAGCCCTGGGCCAGCCTCCCCTGGAAGTCCCAGGCTGGGGGAGCTCCACTCGGGGCTGGGGCAGCCTCCCCTGGAAGTCCCAGGCTGGGGGAGCTCCACTCGGGGCTGGGGCAACCTCCCCTGGAAGTCCCAGGGCGGGGGAGCTCCACTTAGGGCTGGGGCAGGCTCCCCTGGAAGTCCCGGGCAGCTAACCCTACTCCCAGGGCTGGGGAGCTCCACTTAGGGCTGGGGCAGCCTCCCCTGGAAGTCCCAGGCTGGGGGAGCTCCACTCGGGGCTGGGGCAGCCTCCCTGGAAGTCCCAGGCTGGGGGAGCTCCACTCGGGGCTGGGGCAGCCTCCCCTGGAAGTCCCAGGCTGGGGGAGCTCCACTCGGGGCTGGGGCAACCTCCCCTGGAAGTCCCAGGGCGGGGGAGCTCCACTTAGGGCTGGGGCAGGCTCCCCTGGAAGTCCCGGGCAGCTAACCCTACTCCCAGGGCTGGGGAGCTCCACTTAGGGCTGGGGCAGCCTCCCCTGGAAGTCCCAGGCTGGGGGAGCTCCACTCGGGGCTGGGGCAGCCTCCCTGGAAGTCCCAGGCTGGGGGAGCTCCACTCGGGGCTGGGGCAGCCTCCCTGGAAGTCCCGGGCAGCTAACCCTACTCCCAGGGCTGGGGAGCTCCACTTAGGGCTGGGGCAGCCTCCCCTGGAAGTCCCGGGCAGCTAACCCTACTCCCAGGGCTGGGGAGCTCCACTTAGGGCTGGGGCAGCCTCCCCTGGAAGTCCCGGGCAGCTAACCCTACTCCCAGGGCTGGGGAGCTCCACTTAGGGCTGGGGCAGGCTCCCCTGGAAGTCCCGGGCAGCTAACCCTACTCCCAGGGCTGGGGAGCTCCACTTAGGGCTGGGGCAGGCTCCCCTGGAAGTCCCGGGCAGCTAACCCTACTCCCAGGGCTGGGGAGCTCCACTTAGGGCTGGGGCAGGCTCCCCTGGAAGTCCCGGGCAGCTAACCCTACTCCCAGGGCTGGGGAGCTCCACTTAGGGCTGGGGCAGGCTCCCCTGGAAGTCCCGGGCAGCTAACCCTACTCCCAGGGCGGGGGAGCTCCACTTAGGGCTGGGGCAGGCTCCCCTGGAAGTCCCGGGCAGCTAACCCTACTCCCAGGGCTGGGGAGCTCCACTTAGGGCTGGGGCAGGCTCCCCTGGAAGTCCCGGGCAGCTAACCCTACTCCCAGGGCTGGGGAGCTCCACTTAGGGCTGGGGCAGGCTCCCCTGGAAGTCCCGGGCAGCTAACCCTACTCCCAGGGCTGGGGAGCTCCACTTAGGGCTGGGGCAGGCTCCCCTGGAAGTCCCGGGCAGCTAACCCTACTCCCAGGGCGGGGGAGCTCCACTTAGGGCTGGGGCAGGCTCCCCTGGAAGTCCCGGGCAGCTAACCCTAACCTGGCGCACCAGGCGGTCCTGGGCACCCACTCTTAAGCCCTCCTCACCGTGCATTAAGGACCTTCAGCCCCGCTGGCCAGTCGAGCTGGCCCATGGTAAACCTCAGCAGTAGCACTGGCCCATGGTATAACCGAGCAGCCCGACTTTGGAGGCGCCCTGGTCCGTCCACCACGCCTAGTGCACCAGGCGGTCCTGGGCACCCACACTTAAGCCCTCCTCACCCTGCATTAAGGACCTTCAGCCCCGCTGGCCAGTCGAGCTGGCCCATGGTAAACCTCAGCAGTAGCACTGGCCCATGGTATAACCGAGCAGCCCGACTTTGGAGGCGCCCTGGTCCGTCCACCACGCCTAGTGCACCAGGCGGTCCTGGGCACCCACACTTAAGCCCTCCTCACCCTGCATTAAGGACCTTCAGCCCCGCTGGCCAGTCGAGCTGGCCCATGGTAAACCTCAGCAGTAGCACTGGCCCATGGTATAACCGAGCAGCCCGCCCCTGGAGGCCCATAGCTCGGCCAGGGTAGGTCCGAGGAGCCCCAGGCTTGGCAGGCTGATGCCTGGGACCTCCACCCAGGGAACCAGCACGGGGGGCAGCCCCCAGCCAGGGGACGTTAGCCCCAGGATTCCAGATATCGAGCCCGAATTTGGAGGCCCATAGCTCGGCCAGGGGAGCTCCCAGGAGCCCCAGACTTGGCAGGCAGATGCCTCTCACCTCTCCCCAGGGAACCAGCACAGGAAGGCCCGGGCAGCCCCCAGCCAGGGGACGCCAGCCCCAGGATTCCAGATATCGAGTCCGACTTTGGAGGCCCCTAGCTCGGCCAGGGGTCCTCCCACGACCCCCAGACTTGGCAGGCAGATGCCCCTGACCTCCACCCAGGGAACCAGCACGGGAAGGCCCGGGCAGCCCCCAGCCAGGGGACGCCAGCCCCAGGATTCCAGATATCAAGTCCGACTTTGGAGGCCCATAGCTCGGCCAGGGGACCTCCCAGGACCCCCAGACTTTACAGGCAGATGCCTCTCACCTCTCCCCAGGGAACCAGCATGGGAAGGCCCGGGCAGCCCCCAGCCAGGGGACGCCAGCCCCAGGATTCCAGATATCAAGTCCGACTTTGGAGGCCCATAGCTCGGCCAGGGGACCTCCCAGGACCCCCAGACTTGGCAGGCAGATGCCCCTGACCTCCACCCAGGGAACCAGCACGGGAAGGCCCGGGCAGCCCCCAGCCAGGGGACGCCAGCCCCAGGATTCCAGATATCGAGTCCGAATTTGGAGGCCCATAGCTCGGCCAGGGGACCTCCCAGGACCCCCAGACTTTACAGGCAGATGCCTCTCACCTCTCCCCAGGGAACCAGCATGGGAAGGCCCGGGCAGCCCCCAGCCAGGGGACGCCAGCCCCAGGATTCCAGATATCGAGTCCGACTTTGGAGGCCCATAGCTCAGCCAGGGGACCTCCCAGGACCCCCAGACTTTACAGGCAGATGCCTCTCACCTCTCCCCAGGGAACCAGCATGGGAAGGCCCGGGCAGCCCCCAGCCAGGGGACGTCAGCCCCAGGATTCCAGATATCGAGTCCGACTTTGGAGGCCCATAGCTCGGCCAGGGGACCTCCCAGGACCCCCAGACTTGGCAGGCAGATGCCCCTGACCTCCACCCAGGGAACCAGCACAGGAAGGCCCGGGCAGCCCCCAGCCAGGGGACGCCAGCCCCAGGATTCCAGATATCAAGTCCGACTTTGGAGGCCCATAGCTCGGCCAGGGGACCTCCCAGGACCCCCAGACTTTACAGGCAGATGCCTCTCACCTCTCCCCAGGGAACCAGCATGGGAAGGCCCGGGCAGCCCCCAGCCAGGGGACGTCAGCCCCAGGATTCCAGATATCGAGTCCGACTTTGGAGGCCCATAGCTCGGCCAGGGGACCTCCCAGGATCCCCAGACTTGGCAGGCAGATGCCCCTGACCTCCACCCAGGGAACCAGCACGGGAAGGCCCGGGCAGCCCCCAGCCAGGGGACGCCAGCCCCAGGATTCCAGATATCAAGTCCGACATTGGAGGCCCATAGCTCGGCCAGGGGACCTCCCAGGACCCCCAGACTTGGCAGGCAGATGCCCCTGACCTCCACCCAGGGAACCAGCACAGGAAGGCCCGGGCAGCCCCCAGCCAGGGGACGCCAGCCCCAGGATTCCAGATATCAAGTCCGACTTTGGAGGCCCATAGCTCGGCCAGGGGACCTCCCAGGACCCCCAGACTTTACAGGCAGATGCCTCTCACCTCTCCCCAGGGAACCAGCACGGGAAGGCCCGGGCAGCCCCCAGCCAGGGGACGTCAGCCCCAGGATTCCAGATATCGAGTCCGACTTTGGAGGCCCATAGCTCGGCCAGGGGACCTCCCAGGACCCCCAGACTTGGCAGGCAGATGCCCCTGACCTCCACCCAGGGAACCAGCACAGGAAGGCCCGGGCAGCCCCCAGCCAGGGGACGCCAGCCCCAGGATTCCAGATATCAAGTCCGACATTGGAGGCCCATAGCTCGGCCAGGGGACCTCCCAGGACCCCCAGACTTGGCAGGCAGATGCCCCTGACCTCCACCCAGGGAACCAGCTCGGGAAGGCCCGGGCAGCCCCCAGCCAGGGGACGCCAGCCCCAGGATTCCAGATATCGAGTCCGACTTTGGAGGCCCATAGCTCGGCCAGGGGACCTCCCAGGACCCCCAGACTTGGCAGGCAGATGCCCCTGACCTCCACCCAGGGAACCAGCACAGGAAGGCCCGGGCAGCCCCCAGCCAGGGGACGCCAGCCCCAGGATTCCAGATATCAAGTCCGACTTTGGAGGCCCATAGCTCGGCCAGGGGACCTCCCAGGACCCCCAGACTTGGCAGGCAGATGCCCCTGACCTCCACCCAGGGAACCAGCACAGGAAGGCCCGGGCAGCCCCCAGCCAGGGGACGCCAGCCCCAGGATTCCAGATATCAAGTCCGACTTTGGAGGCCCATAGCTCGGCCAGGGGACCTCCCAGGACCCCCAGACTTTACAGGCAGATGCCTCTCACCTCTCCCCAGGGAACCAGCACGGGAAGGCCCGGGCAGCCCCCAGCCAGGGGACGTCAGCCCCAGGATTCCAGATATCGAGTCCGACTTTGGAGGCACATAGCTCGGCCAGGGGACCTCCCAGGACCCCCAGACTTGGCAGGCAGATGCCCCTGACCTCCACCCAGGGAACCAGCACAGGAAGGCCCGGGCAGCCCCCAGCCAGGGGATGCCAGCCCCAGGATTCCAGATATCAAGTCCGACTTTGGAGGCCCATAGCTCGGCCAGGGGACCTCCCAGGACCCCCAGACTTTACAGGCAGATGCCTCTCACCTCTCCCCAGGGAACCAGCATGGGAAGGCCCGGGCAGCCCCCAGCCAGGGGACGTCAGCCCCAGGATACCAGATATTAAGCCTCAGTGGGTTCCCCAAGCCCACTCATCACCTGTATCCTGATGGCACCTCTCAGCACCACCAGGTGCGCAACAGCACTTCCAGGGGGGGGATGCAGTCGCCCTCCTCCCAGGAGAGAGCTCTCCTCCTCGGGCACGGCCAGGGGGAAGAGTGCCCTGGTCCATCCACCATGTCTAAGATTTTGGCCATGTCTGAATTCCATGGTATAACTGCCCATGGTATAACTGAGCAGCCCGCCCTCGGAGGCCCATAGCTCGGCCAGGGGAGCTCCCAGGTGCCCCTGACTGCAGGTTCCCCCAGGATTCCAGATATCAAGTCCGATTTGGAGGCCCCTAGCTCGGCCAGGGGACCTCCCAGGACCCCCAGACCTCATAGGCAGATGCCCCTGACCTCCACCCAGGGAACCAGCACGGGAAGGCCCGGGCAGCCCCCAGCCAGGGGGACGGTAGACCCAGGATTCCATGAATCAAGTCTCAATGGGTTCCCAGGCCCACTCATCCCCTGTATCCCGATGGCACCTCTCAGCAGCACCAGGTGCGCAGCAGCACTTCCAGGGGGGGATGCAGTCTCCCTCCTCCCAGCAGAGAGCTCTCCTAATCGGGCATGGACAGGGGGAAGAGTCCCTGGTCCATCCACCCTGTCTAAGTTTTTGCCCTAGCCTGAATCCCATGGTATAACTGTCTATGGTATAACTGCCCATATTATATCTGCCCATGGTATAACTGAGCAGCCCCAGACTGCAGATTCCACCAGGATTCCAGATATCCAGTCCGATTTTGGAGGCCCCTAGCTCGGCCAGGGGACCTCCCAGGACCCCCAGACTTTACAGGCAGATGCCCCCGACCTCCACCCAGGGAACCAGCAGGGGAAGCCCCCAGCCAGGGGACGCTATCCCCCGTGGGGCCCCACTCAGTCGGAGGTTCGATACAAGGCCCGAGCCCCAACTTGGAGGCCCATAGCTCGGCCAGGGGAGGTCCCAGGAGCCCCAGGCTTGGCAGGCTGATGCCTGGGACCTCCACCCAGGGAACCAGCACGGGAAGGCCCGGGCAGCCCCCAGCCAGGGGCCGTTATTCCCCGTGGGGCTCCACTCAGGTGGTGGTTATACACAAGGCCCAAGCCCCAACTTGGTGGCCCATAGCTCGGCCAGGGGAGGTCCCAGGAGCCCCAGGCTTGGCAGGCAGATGCCCCTGACCTCCACCCAGGGAACCAGCACGGGAAGGCCCGGGCAGCCCCCAGCCAGGGGCCGTTATTCCCCGTGGGGCTCCACACAGGTGGTGGTTATACACAAGGCCCAAGCCCCAACTTGGAGGCCCATAGCTCGGCCAGGAGAGGTCCCAGGAGCCCCAGGCTTGGCAGGCTGATGCCTGGGACCCCTCCCCAGGGAACCAGCACGGGAAGGCCCGGGCAGCCCCCAGCCAGGGGCCGTTATTCCCCGTGGGGCTCCACACAGGTGGTGGTTATAGACAAGGCCCAAGCCCCAACTTGGAGGCCCCTAGCTCGGCCAGGGGAGGTCCCAGGACCCCCAGACTTGGCAGGCAGATGCCCCTGACCTCCACCCAGGGAACCAGCATGGGAAGCCCCCAGCCAGGGGACGCTATCCCCCGTGGGGCCCCACTCAGTTGGCTGTTTTATACAAGGCCTCAGCCAGACCATGGAGGCCCATAGCTCGGCCAGGGGAGGTCCCAGGAGCCCCAGACTTGGCAGGCTGATGCCTGGGACCTCTCCCCAGGGAACCAGCACGGGAAGGCCCGGGCAGCCCCCAGCCAGGGGCCGTTATTCCCCGTGGGGCTCCACTCAGGTGGTGGTTATACACAAGGCCCAAGCCCCAACTTGGAGGCCCCTAGCTCGGCCAGGGGACCTCCCAGGACCCCCAGACTTGGCAGGCAGATGCCCCTGACCTCCACCCAGGGAACCAGCATGGGAAGCCCCCAGCCAGGGGACGCTATCCCCCGTGGGGCCCCACTCAGTTGGCTGTTTTATACAAGGCCTGAGCCAGACCATGGAGGCCCATAACTCGGCCAGGGGAGGTCCCAGGAGCCCCAGACTTGGCAGGCTGATGCCTGGGACCTCTCCCCAGGGAACCAGCACGGGAAGGCCCGGGCAGCCCCCAGCCAGGGGCCGTTATTCCCCGTGGGGCTCCACTCAGGTGGTGGTTATACACAAGGCCCAAGCCCCAACTTGGAGGCCCCTAGCTCGGCCAGGGGAGGTCCCAGGACCCCCAGACTTGGCAGGCAGATGCCCCTGACCTCCACCCAGGGAACCAGCACGGGAAGCCCCCAGCCAGGGGACGCTATCCCCCGTGGGGCCCCACTCAGTTGGCTGTTTTATACAAGGCCTCAGCCAGACCATGGAGGCCCATAGCTCGGCCAGGGGAGGTCCCAGGAGCCCCAGACTCGGCAGGCTGATGCCTGGGACCTCTCCCCAGGGAACCAGCACCCGAAGGCCCGGGCAGCCCCCCGCCAGGGGCCGTTATTCCCCGTGGGGCTCCACACAGGTGGCGGTTATACACAAGGCCCGAGCCCCAACTTGGAGGCCCATAGCTCGGCCAGGGGAGGTCCCAGGAGCCCCAGACTTGGCAGGCAGATGCCTGGGACCTCTCCCCAGGGAACCAGCACCCGAAGGCCCGGGCAGCACCCCGCCAGGGGCCGTTATTCCCCGTGGGGCCCCACTCAGGTGGCGGTTATACACAAGGCCCGAGCCCGACTTTGGAGGCCCATATCTCGGCCAGGGGAGGTCCCAGGAGCCCCAGACTTGGCAGGCAGATGCCTGGGACCTCTCCCCAGGGAACCAGCACCCGAAGGCCCGGTCAGCCCCCCGACAGGGGCCGTTATTCCCCGTGGGGCTCCACTCAGGTGGCGGTTATACACAAGGCCCGAGCCCGACTTTGGAGGCCCATATCTCGGCCAGGGGAGGTCCCAGGAGCCCCAGACTTGGCAGGCAGATGCCCCTGACCTCTCCCCAGGGAACCAGCACCCGAAGGCCCGGGCAGCCCCCCGCCAGGGGCCGTTATTCCCCGTGGGGCTCCACTCAGGTGGCGGTTATACACAAGGCCCGAGCCCGACTTTGGAGGCCCATAGCTCGGCCAGGGGAGGTCCCAGGAGCCCCAGGCTTGGCAGGCAGATGCCCCTGACCTCCACCCAGGGAACCAGCACGGGCGGTCATGTCCGAGGCCCCAGCCCGACTTTGGAGGCCCATAGCTCGGCCAGGGGAGGTCCCAGGTGCCCCTGACTGCAGATTCCCCCCAGGATCCCAGGTATCAATTCCAAAAACATAGTCCCAATTCCAAAAGTCGAGTCTGGGCCACAGACCCTGCAGGGCGGCAGGGGAGACCAGTCTGCATGGCCCTGCAGTGGAATTTCCCCATTTTGGGCCAATTCCACAAATCAAGTCTGGGAAATAGCCACCTGGTGTCATGGAACGGTACTGCAGCTGAACTTGGGATAAGGGGGTTTATCGCGGTATAAAATCGTGGGGAGGTCCAAAATTAATTCCAAGGGTGTCATAAAATCTGTAATAACCCTCTGCAAAATCCCAAAAAGCGACCCAGCCCACAGGAAAACCGTTTAATGGCTTTTCGGAATTTCGGACTCGATTTGTGGAATCCAATTCCACCTTAAGAGTCTATTGTCCTATCTCCGCCTAATTAGGGTTAGGGTTAGGGTTAGGGTTAGGGTAGGTTAGGGTTAGGGTTAGGGTTAGGTTAGGGTTAGGGTTAGGCGAATGGACTCGATTTGTGGAACGCTCCCCATTGACGGGACTGCAGATTTGGACGCAAACCGATGTGAGCGGTCACAACGGATTGCAACCGTTCATCCGTAATGGCAAGTTGGAATCCAAGAATCTAGTCCTGGGAATTTGGCTAGCTTAGCATAATCGGCTAGGATCTGGGTCTGTTGGACTCTAGGGGGTAGGCTGGGACAGGAGACATGACTTCTGGAACCCAGAATTGCCTTTTTCCCCAGGGACTCGATTCTTGGAATCCAGACTCGATTTTTGGAATTTGCCCAGAAAGTGACTCTGATGGGCCGGGGAAGGCCCCTGGAGCCCTGGGCCAGGCCCCAGGGACTTGACTTTTGGAACCCAGACTTGATTTTTGGAACTTGCCCCAAAAGTGACTCTGATGGGCTGGGGAAGGCCCCTGGAGCCCCAGGGACTTGATTTTTGGAACCCAGACTTGATTCTTGGAACTTGCCCAGAAAGTGACTCTGATGGGCTGGGGAAGGCCCCTGGAGCCCTGGGCCAGGCCCCAGGGACTTGATTTTTGGAACCCAGACTTGATTTTTGGAACTTGCCCAGAAAGTGACCCTGATGGGCTGGGGAAGGCCCCTGGAGCCCTGGGCCAGGCCCCAGGGACTTGGTTTTTGGACTGGGACCACTTTTTGGGAAATTGCCCCAAAAGTGACTCTGATGGGCTGGGGAAGACCGCTGGAGCCCTGGGCCAGCCTCCCCTGGAAGTCCCAGGCTGGGGGAGCTCCACTCGGGGCTGGGGCAGCCTCCCCTGGAAGTCCCAGGCTGGGGGAGCTCCACTCGGGGCTGGGGCAGCCTCCCCTGGAAGTCCCAGGCTGGGGGAGCAGCACTCGGGGCTGGGGCAGCCTCCCATGGAAGTCCCGGGCAGCTAACCCTACTCCCAGGGCTGGGGAGCTCCACTTAGGGCTGGGGCAGCCTCCCCTGGAAGTCCCAGGCTGGGGGAGCTCCACTCGGGGCTGGGGCAGCCTCCCTGGAAGTCCCAGGCTGGGGGAGCTCCACTCGGGGCTGGGGCAGCCTCCCCTGGAAGTCCCAGGCTGGGGGAGCTCCACTCGGGGCTGGGGCAGCCTCCCTGGAAGTCCCAGGCTGGGGGAGCTCCACTCGGGGCTGGGGCAGCCTCCCTGGAAGTCCCGGGCAGGTAACCCTACTCCCAGGGCGGGGGAGCTCCACTTAGGGCTGGGGCAGGCTCCCCTGGAAGTCCCGGGCAGCTAACCCTACTCCCAGGGCTGGGGAGCTCCACTTAGGGCTGGGGCAGGCTCCCCTGGAAGTCCCGGGCAGCTAACCCTACTCCCAGGGCTGGGGAGCTCCACTTAGGGCTGGGGCAGCCTCCCCTGGAAGTCCCGGGCAGCTAACCCTACTCCCAGGGCTGGGGAGCTCCACTTAGGGCTGGGGCAGGCTCCCCTGGAAGTCCCGGGCAGCTAACCCTACTCCCAGGGCTGGGGAGCTCCACTTAGGGCTGGGGCAGGCTCCCCTGGAAGTCCCGGGCAGCTAACCCTACTCCCAGGGCGGGGGAGCTCCACTTAGGGCTGGGGCAGGCTCCCCTGGAAGTCCCGGGCAGCTAACCCTACTCCCAGGGCGGGGGAGCTCCACTTAGGGCTGGGGCAGGCTCCCCTGGAAGTCCCGGGCAGCTAACCCTACTCCCAGGGCTGGGGAGCTCCACTTAGGGCTGGGGCAGGCTCCCCTGGAAGTCCCGGGCAGCTAACCCTACTCCCAGGGCTGGGGAGCTCCACTTAGGGCTGGGGCAGGCTCCCCTGGAAGTCCCGGGCAGCTAACCCTACTCCCAGGGCGGGGGAGCTCCACTTAGGGCTGGGGCAGGCTCCCCTGGAAGTCCCGGGCAGCTAACCCTACTCCCAGGGCTGGGGAGCTCCACTTAGGGCTGGGGCAGGCTCCCCTGGAAGTCCCGGGCAGCTAACCCTACTCCCAGGGCTGGGGAGCTCCACTTAGGGCTGGGGCAGGCTCCCCTGGAAGTCCCGGGCAGCTAACCCTACTCCCAGGGCTGGGGAGCTCCACTTAGGGCTGGGGCAGGCTCCCCTGGAAGTCCCGGGCAGCTAACCCTAACCTGGCGCACCAGGCGGTCCTGGGCACCCACTCTTAAGCCCTCCTCACCGTGCATTAAGGACCTTCAGCCCCGCTGGCCAGTCGAGCTGGCCCATGGTAAACCTCAGCAGTAGCACTGGCCCATGGTATAACCGAGCAGCCCGACTTTGGAGGCGCCCTGGTCCGTCCACCATGCCTAGTGCACCAGGCGGTCCTGGGCACCCACACTTAAGCCCTCCTCACCCTGCATTAAGGACCTTCAGCCCCGCTGGCCAGTCGAGCTGGCCCATGGTAAACCTCAGCAGTAGCACTGGCCCATGGTATAACCGAGCAGCCCGACTTTGGAGGCGCCCTGGTCCGTCCACCACGCCTAGTGCACCAGGCGGTCCTGGGCACCCACACTTAAGCCCTCCTCACCCTGCATTAAGGACCTTCAGCCCCGCTGGCCAGTCGAGCTGGCCCATGGTAAACCTCAGCAGTAGCACTGGCCCATGGTATAACCGAGCAGCCCGCCCCTGGAGGCCCATAGCTCGGCCAGGGTAGGTCCGAGGAGCCCCAGGCTTGGCAGGCTGATGCCTGGGACCTCCACCCAGGGAACCAGCACGGGGGGCAGCCCCCAGCCAGGGGACGTTAGCCCCAGGATTCCAGATATCGAGCCCGAATTTGGAGGCCCATAGCTTGGCCAGGGGAGCTCCCAGGAGCCCCAGACTTGGCAGGCAGATGCCTCTCACCTCTCCCCAGGGAACCAGCACAGGAAGGCCCGGGCAGCCCCCAGCCAGGGGACGCCAGCCCCAGGATTCCAGATATCGAGTCCGACTTTGGAGGCCCCTAGCTCGGCCAGGGGACCTCCCAGGACCCCCAGACTTGGCAGGCAGATGCCCCTGACCTCCACCCAGGGAACCAGCACGGGAAGGCCCGGGCAGCCCCCAGCCAGGGGACGCCAGCCCCAGGATTCCAGATATCAAGTCCGACTTTGGAGGCCCATAGCTCGGCCAGGGGACCTCCCAGGACCCCCAGACTTTACAGGCAGATGCCTCTCACCTCTCCCCAGGGAACCAGCATGGGAAGGCCCGGGCAGCCCCCAGCCAGGGGACGCCAGCCCCAGGATTCCAGATATCAAGTCCGACTTTGGAGGCCCATAGCTCGGCCAGGGGACCTCCCAGGACCCCCAGACTTTACAGGCAGATGCCTCTCACCTCTCCCCAGGGAACCAGCATGGGAAGGCCCGGGCAGCCCCCAGCCAGGGGACGTCAGCCCCAGGATTCCAGATATCGAGTCCGACTTTGGAGGCCCATAGCTCGGCCAGGGGACCTCCCAGGACCCCCAGACTTTACAGGCAGATGCCCCTGACCTCCACCCAGGGAACCAGCACAGGAAGGCCCGGGCAGCCCCCAGCCAGGGGACGCCAGCCCCAGGATTCCAGATATCAAGTCCGACATTGGAGGCCCATAGCTCGGCCAGGGGACCTCCCAGGACCCCCAGACTTGGCAGGCAGATGCCCCTGACCTCCACCCAGGGAACCAGCACAGGAAGGCCCGGGCAGCCCCCAGCCAGGGGACGCCAGCCCCAGGATTCCAGATATCAAGTCCGACTTTGGAGGCCCATAGCTCGGCCAGGGGACCTCCCAGGACCCCCAGACTTTACAGGCAGATGCCTCTCACCTCTCCCCAGGGAACCAGCATGGGAAGGCCCGGGCAGCCCCCAGCCAGGGGACGCCAGCCCCAGGATTCCAGATATCAAGTCCGACTTTGGAGGCCCATAGCTCGGCCAGGGGACCTCCCAGGACCCCCAGACTTTACAGGCAGATGCCTCTCACCTCTCCCCAGGGAACCAGCATGGGAAGGCCCGGGCAGCCCCCAGCCAGGGGACGTCAGCCCCAGGATTCCAGATATCGAGTCCGACTTTGGAGGCCCATAGCTCGGCCAGGGGACCTCCCAGGACCCCCAGACTTGGCAGGCAGATGCCCCTGACCTCCACCCAGGGAACCAGCACGGGAAGGCCCGGGCAGCCCCCAGCCAGGGGACGCCAGCCCCAGGATTCCAGATATCAAGTCCGACATTGGAGGCCCATAGCTCGGCCAGGGGACCTCCCAGGACCCCCAGACTTGGCAGGCAGATGCCCCTGACCTCCACCCAGGGAACCAGCACAGGAAGGCCCGGGCAGCCCCCAGCCAGGGGACGCCAGCCCCAGGATTCCAGATATCAAGTCCGACTTTGGAGGCCCATAGCTCGGCCAGGGGACCTCCCAGGACCCCCAGACTTTACAGGCAGATGCCTCTCACCTCTCCCCAGGGAACCAGCACGGGAAGGCCCGGGCAGCCCCCAGCCAGGGGACGTCAGCCCCAGGATTCCAGATATCGAGTCCGACTTTGGAGGCCCATAGCTCGGCCAGGGGACCTCCCAGGACCCCCAGACTTGGCAGGCAGATGCCCCTGACCTCCACCCAGGGAACCAGCACAGGAAGGCCCGGGCAGCCCCCAGCCAGGGGACGCCAGCCCCAGGATTCCAGATATCAAGTCCGACATTGGAGGCCCATAGCTCGGCCAGGGGACCTCCCAGGACCCCCAGACTTGGCAGGCAGATGCCCCTGACCTCCACCCAGGGAACCAGCTCGGGAAGGCCCGGGCAGCCCCCAGCCAGGGGACGCCAGCCCCAGGATTCCAGATATCGAGTCCGACTTTGGAGGCCCATAGCTCGGCCAGGGGACCTCCCAGGACCCCCAGACTTGGCAGGCAGATGCCCCTGACCTCCACCCAGGGAACCAGCACAGGAAGGCCCGGGCAGCCCCCAGCCAGGGGACGCCAGCCCCAGGATTCCAGATATCAAGTCCGACTTTGGAGGCCCATAGCTCGGCCAGGGGACCTCCCAGGACCCCCAGACTTGGCAGGCAGATGCCCCTGACCTCCACCCAGGGAACCAGCACAGGAAGGCCCGGGCAGCCCCCAGCCAGGGGATGCCAGCCCCAGGATTCCAGATATCAAGTCCGACTTTGGAGGCCCATAGCTCGGCCAGGGGACCTCCCAGGACCCCCAGACTTTACAGGCAGATGCCTCTCACCTCTCCCCAGGGAACCAGCACGGGAAGGCCCGGGCAGCCCCCAGCCAGGGGACGTCAGCCCCAGGATTCCAGATATCGAGTCCGACTTTGGAGGCCCATAGCTCGGCCAGGGGACCTCCCAGGACCCCCAGACTTGGCAGGCAGATGCCCCTGACCTCCACCCAGGGAACCAGCACAGGAAGGCCCGGGCAGCCCCCAGCCAGGGGACGCCAGCCCCAGGATTCCAGATATCAAGTCCGACATTGGAGGCCCATAGCTCGGCCAGGGGACCTCCCAGGACCCCCAGACTTGGCAGGCAGATGCCCCTGACCTCCACCCAGGGAACCAGCACGGGAAGGCCCGGGCAGCCCCCAGCCAGGGGACGCCAGCCCCAGGATTCCAGATATCGAGTCCGACTTTGGAGGCCCATAGCTCGGCCAGGGGACCTCCCAGGACCCCCAGACTTGGCAGGCAGATGCCCCTGACCTCCACCCAGGGAACCAGCACAGGAAGGCCCGGGCAGCCCCCAGCCAGGGGACGCCAGCCCCAGGATTCCAGATATCAAGTCCGACTTTGGAGGCCCATAGCTCGGCCAGGGGACCTCCCAGGACCCCCAGACTTGGCAGGCAGATGCCCCTGACCTCCACCCAGGGAACCAGCACAGGAAGGCCCGGGCAGCCCCCAGCCAGGGGATGCCAGCCCCAGGATTCCAGATATCAAGTCCGACTTTGGAGGCCCATAGCTCGGCCAGGGGACCTCCCAGGACCCCCAGACTTGGCAGGCAGATGCCCCTGACCTCCACCCAGGGAACCAGCACAGGAAGGCCCGGGCAGCCCCCAGCCAGGGGATGCCAGCCCCAGGATTCCAGATATCAAGTCCGACTTTGGAGGCCCATAGCTCGGCCAGGGGACCTCCCAGGACCCCCAGACTTTACAGGCAGATGCCTCTCACCTCTCCCCAGGGAACCAGCATGGGAAGGCCCGGGCAGCCCCCAGCCAGGGGACGTCAGCCCCAGGATACCAGATATTAAGCCTCAGTGGGTTCCCCAAGCCCACTCATCACCTGTATCCTGATGGCACCTCTCAGCACCACCAGGTGCGCAACAGCACTTCCAGGGGGGGGATGCAGTCGCCCTCCTCCCAGGAGAGAGCTCTCCTCCTCGGGCACGGCCAGGGGGAAGAGTGCCCTGGTCCATCCACCATGTCTAAGATTTTGGCCATGTCTGAATTCCATGGTATAACTGCCCATGGTATAACTGAGCAGCCCGCCCTCGGAGGCCCATAGCTCGGCCAGGGGAGCTCCCAGGTGCCCCTGACTGCAGGTTCCCCCAGGATTCCAGATATCAAGTCCGATTTGGAGGCCCCTAGCTCGGCCAGGGGACCTCCCAGGACCCCCAGACCTCATAGGCAGATGCCCCTGACCTCCACCCAGGGAACCAGCACGGGAAGGCCCGGGCAGCCCCCAGCCAGGGGGACGGTAGACCCAGGATTCCATGAATCAAGTCTCAATGGGTTCCCAGGCCCACTCATCCCCTGTATCCCGATGGCACCTCTCAGCAGCACCAGGTGCGCAGCAGCACTTCCAGGGGGGGATGCAGTCTCCCTCCTCCCAGCAGAGAGCTCTCCTAATCGGGCATGGACAGGGGGAAGAGTCCCTGGTCCATCCACCCTGTCTAAGTTTTTGCCCTAGCCTGAATCCCATGGTATAACTGTCTATGGTATAACTGCCCATATTATATCTGCCCATGGTATAACTGAGCAGCCCCAGACTGCAGATTCCACCAGGATTCCAGATATCCAGTCCGATTTTGGAGGCCCCTAGCTCGGCCAGGGGACCTCCCAGGACCCCCAGACTTTACAGGCAGATGCCCCCGACCTCCACCCAGGGAACCAGCAGGGGAAGCCCCCAGCCAGGGGACGCTATCCCCCGTGGGGCCCCACTCAGTCGGAGGTTCGATACAAGGCCCGAGCCCCAACTTGGAGGCCCATAGCTCGGCCAGGGGAGGTCCCAGGAGCCCCAGGCTTGGCAGGCTGATGCCTGGGACCTCCACCCAGGGAACCAGCACGGGAAGGCCCGGGCAGCCCCCAGCCAGGGGCCGTTATTCCCCGTGGGGCTCCACTCAGGTGGTGGTTATACACAAGGCCCAAGCCCCAACTTGGTGGCCCATAGCTCGGCCAGGGGAGGTCCCAGGAGCCCCAGGCTTGGCAGGCAGATGCCCCTGACCTCCACCCAGGGAACCAGCACGGGAAGGCCCGTGCAGCCCCCAGCCAGGGGCCGTTATTCCCCGTGGGGCTCCACACAGGTGGTGGTTATACACAAGGCCCAAGCCCCAACTTGGAGGCCCATAGCTCGGCCAGGAGAGGTCCCAGGAGCCCCAGGCTTGGCAGGCTGATGCCTGGGACCCCTCCCCAGGGAACCAGCACGGGAAGGCCCGGGCAGCCCCCAGCCAGGGGCCGTTATTCCCCGTGGGGCTCCACACAGGTGGTGGTTATAGACAAGGCCCAAGCCCCAACTTGGAGGCCCCTAGCTCGGCCAGGGGAGGTCCCAGGACCCCCAGACTTGGCAGGCAGATGCCCCTGACCTCCACCCAGGGAACCAGCATGGGAAGCCCCCAGCCAGGGGACGCTATCCCCCGTGGGGCCCCACTCAGTTGGCTGTTTTATACAAGGCCTCAGCCAGACCATGGAGGCCCATAGCTCGGCCAGGGGAGGTCCCAGGAGCCCCAGACTTGGCAGGCTGATGCCTGGGACCTCTCCCCAGGGAACCAGCACGGGAAGGCCCGGGCAGCCCCCAGCCAGGGGCCGTTATTCCCCGTGGGGCTCCACTCAGGTGGTGGTTATACACAAGGCCCAAGCCCCAACTTGGAGGCCCCTAGCTCGGCCAGGGGACCTCCCAGGACCCCCAGACTTGGCAGGCAGATGCCCCTGACCTCCACCCAGGGAACCAGCATGGGAAGCCCCCAGCCAGGGGACGCTATCCCCCGTGGGGCCCCACTCAGTTGGCTGTTTTATACAAGGCCTGAGCCAGACCATGGAGGCCCATAACTCGGCCAGGGGAGGTCCCAGGAGCCCCAGACTTGGCAGGCTGATGCCTGGGACCTCTCCCCAGGGAACCAGCACGGGAAGGCCCGGGCAGCCCCCAGCCAGGGGCCGTTATTCCCCGTGGGGCTCCACTCAGGTGGTGGTTATACACAAGGCCCAAGCCCCAACTTGGAGGCCCCTAGCTCGGCCAGGGGAGGTCCCAGGACCCCCAGACTTGGCAGGCAGATGCCCCTGACCTCCACCCAGGGAACCAGCACGGGAAGCCCCCAGCCAGGGGACGCTATCCCCCGTGGGGCCCCACTCAGTTGGCTGTTTTATACAAGGCCTCAGCCAGACCATGGAGGCCCATAGCTCGGCCAGGGGAGGTCCCAGGAGCCCCAGACTCGGCAGGCTGATGCCTGGGACCTCTCCCCAGGGAACCAGCACCCGAAGGCCCGGGCAGCCCCCCGCCAGGGGCCGTTATTCCCCGTGGGGCTCCACACAGGTGGCGGTTATACACAAGGCCCGAGCCCCAACTTGGAGGCCCATAGCTCGGCCAGGGGAGGTCCCAGGAGCCCCAGACTTGGCAGGCAGATGCCTGGGACCTCTCCCCAGGGAACCAGCACCCGAAGGCCCGGGCAGCACCCCGCCAGGGGCCGTTATTCCCCGTGGGGCCCCACTCAGGTGGCGGTTATACACAAGGCCCGAGCCCGACTTTGGAGGCCCATATCTCGGCCAGGGGAGGTCCCAGGAGCCCCAGACTTGGCAGGCAGATGCCTGGGACCTCTCCCCAGGGAACCAGCACCCGAAGGCCCGGTCAGCCCCCCGACAGGGGCCGTTATTCCCCGTGGGGCTCCACTCAGGTGGCGGTTATACACAAGGCCCGAGCCCGACTTTGGAGGCCCATATCTCGGCCAGGGGAGGTCCCAGGAGCCCCAGACTTGGCAGGCAGATGCCCCTGACCTCTCCCCAGGGAACCAGCACCCGAAGGCCCGGGCAGCCCCCCGCCAGGGGCCGTTATTCCCCGTGGGGCTCCACTCAGGTGGCGGTTATACACAAGGCCCGAGCCCGACTTTGGAGGCCCATAGCTCGGCCAGGGGAGGTCCCAGGAGCCCCAGGCTTGGCAGGCAGATGCCCCTGACCTCCACCCAGGGAACCAGCACGGGCGGTCATGTCCGAGGCCCCAGCCCGACTTTGGAGGCCCATAGCTCGGCCAGGGGAGGTCCCAGGTGCCCCTGACTGCAGATTCCCCCCAGGATCCCAGGTATCAATTCCAAAAACATAGTCCCAATTCCAAAAGTCGAGTCTGGGCCACAGACCCTGCAGGGCGGCAGGGGAGACCAGTCTGCATGGCCCTGCAGTGGAATTTCCCCATTTTGGGCCAATTCCACAAATCAAGTCTGGGAAATAGCCACCTGGTGTCATGGAACGGTACTGCAGCTGAACTTGGGATAAGGGGGTTTATCGCGGTATAAAATCGTGGGGAGGTCCAAAATTAATTCCAAGGGTGTCATAAAATCTGTAATAACCCTCTGCAAAATCCCAAAAAGCGACCCAGCCCACAGGAAAACCGTTTAATGGCTTTTCGGAATTTCGGACTCGATTTGTGGAATCCAATTCCACCTTAAGAGTCTATTGTCCTATCTCCGCCTAATTAGGGTTAGGGTTAGGGTTAGGGTTAGGGTTAGGGTTAGGGTTAGGTTAGGGTTAGGTTAGGGTTAGGTTAGGGTTAGGGTTAGGGTTAGGGTTAGGGTTAGGTTAGGGTTAGGGTTAGGGTTAGGGTTAGGGTTAGGGTTAGGCAAATAGACTTGATTTGTGGAACCGGCCCCATTGCGGGGACTGTGGAGTTGGAATTTTTTCGTCGCGACCGGTCACGACAGACTGCGACCATTCATCGGTAATGGCAAGTTGGAATCCAAAAACACAGTTTGTGGAATTGGGATAGCTTAGCTTAGTCGGCTAGGCCGAGGGCATATTGGACTCTAGGTGGCGCTCTAACACTAGAGACTTGTTTTCTGGACTCCAGACTAGTTTTTTGGAACTTGCCCCAAACTCGATTCTGATTGGCTGCGGACCCCCCCGGGACCCTAGGCCACGCCCCCCAGACTTGATTTTTGGAATTGGGACTAGTTTTTTGGAACTTGCCCCAAACCTGATTCTGATTGGCTGGGACACGCCCCCCGACCCTAGGCCACGCCCCCCGGACTCGATTTTTGGAATTGGGACTAGTTTTTTGGAACTTGCCCCAAACTCGATTCTGATTGGCTGGGACACGCCCCCCGACCCTAGGCCACGCCCCCCGGACTCGATTTTTGGAATTGGGACTGGTTTTTTGGAACTTGCCCCAAACTCAATTCTGATTGGCTGGGACACGCCCCCCGACCCTAGGCCACGCCCCCCGGACTCGATTTTTGGAATTGGGACTAGATTTTTGGAACTTGCCCCAAACTCGATTCTGATTGGCTGGGACACGCCCCCCGACCCTAGGCCACGCCCCCCGGACTCGATTTTTGGAATTGGGACTGGTTTTTTGGAACTCGCCCCAAACTCGATTCTGATAGGCTGGGACACGCCCCCGGACCCTAGGCCACGCCCCCCCGACCCGACATCCGGATCCGAGACCGCTTTTTTGAAATATCGCTCGAAACTCGATTCCGATACGACGGGACGTGCCCCCGGACCACGGGCGACTCCCCCGAAGCGTTTTTTTGGGAATCCGGGAACGAGTTCCAAAAAACTAGTCCGAGTTCCAAAAATCAAGTCCGACCGTCTCGCCCCTAAAACGGGGTCGAACCGTAACAAACGCGGTATCGGTAGATAGCCCCGAGCGAGACGAATCGGGGGATACTCGTCCTACCTCCGTACGACCTTCCTGTCCGGAACGGCGGCCCGAAACGTCCTAGGCCGAAGGCCCGTAAAAACAGTTGGAAAAGAGGATGCGTGGGGGCTCAGGGTAACCGTATTTAACGGATTTTTGAAAAAAAAAAATCGGCCTCGTCGCCAGACCCTACGTCCAAGGCCTAATACCCTTACTCGACACCGTGGGCCTAAAATCATCCAAAATGATTCTGGATGAAATGAAACCCTTTTATTTTTTTTTTCCCCCACTCCCAGGGCTTATATGGGATGCTGAAACACAATATCCCATCAGAAATGACTTTTCTGACTTTCAAGTGGGTGAAACGGCCAAGTCCCACTTGCCAAAAAACTTCCCAGGGGAAGGTGTTAGGAGCACGTTTCAGCCCATTTGGAGGCGTTTGGCACATATTTTGGAGACATGATTTTTTTAAAAATGTTTTTGTGAAAGGTTAGGCCTCGTTCCGGGTATAGGATACAGTAAATAGGCCTAATTCAAGGAAACGAAGTCTATTTCCCTAACCCGCTAACCCTCACTCCTTCACTTCAGAGCGAGCCCTTTTGCAGGCTGAAAGTTGTATGTCTACAAAAAAGGATGCGTGGGGCTCAGGGCAACCGTATTTAATGGATTTTTGAAAAAAAAATAAGAAGAAGAATAAGAATAATAATAACTAGACAATTCCCCTGTGGGAAATCGCGAGAGTGATGCAGCGCGCTTAGCCAGGCCCTGTGAGGAGACCCCAGAAAATCACACCAAGATTCCCTGTGGAACTGAAGTCGAGAGGCAGAGTATTATCGCTTGTGTTTTGCCTCCATCTGCTGGCGAGATCTCACGTATCTCCAAAGAAGCCCATATAAATGAATGGGGAAAAAGGGGTCGTGCAACGTAATAGCGCACCGAGTCCGATCGAGCCGCACGGGTCGATGTCAGAAATTATTTTTCAAGTGGGGGAAACGGCTCTGGAAATCACTCGGTTAGGACTTTGGACTCGATTTCCGGAACGAGTCCTAACCCGACCCCATCGCTTAGACTTGCAGGTTGGAATTTCGATTTCGTCCGATCGCGGCCCGCCTTTTCGGCCTAGGGCCTCGCGCCCCCGTCGGTAGATAGCCCCGAGCGAGACGAAACGGGGGATGCTCGTCCGACGTCCGTACGACCTTCCCGTCCGGAACGGCGGCCCGAAACGCACTAGGCCGAAGGCCTCGTAAAAATAGTCGGAAATATTCACAAAAAAATCAGGAAGAGGTGCCGTCGACCCGGAATCGAGTCTACCCCCCCTAAATCGAGGGTGCCGAGCGCGCCTGACTCGGAACCGAGTCTCTAG
Organism: Neoarius graeffei; assembly: GCF_027579695.1. NCBI lineage: Eukaryota > Metazoa > Chordata > Actinopteri > Siluriformes > Ariidae > Neoarius > Neoarius graeffei. Next base: position 94,358,142 of record NC_083577.1, read on the forward strand.
CGCCTTCCCGTCCCGAGATACGCCCGAAGGTGAAAGGTCGGAAAAAAAGTGTAAAAATATTCGTGAAAAATTACCCGAACGTCCCGGCGGCTTCAAAATCGTCGCGCGCCCTAAATCGGGGTCCCCGATCGTGGCCGACACGTCCGCGAAGCCGTAGGACCTTTAGTTTCAGAGTTATTCGAAAACAAACCCTAACCCATTCGTTTCAAAATTCAATTCAAAATCATTCCAAAAAAGGCCCATAACTCGGTCCACGAAAGACACCCGAGAAAACTTTTACCGTAGGGCCGCACAGACCCGGCTCTCTACCGATACCCAAAGGCGCAAAACCCAGGCCCAAAAAAATCGACCGTTTTTGGAGGGAAAATGAAATTCCAACCGGCAATGTCTAAGCAATGAGTTAGGTTAGGATTCGTTCCGGAAATGAAGTCTATTTCCCTAACCCGCTAACACTGATTCCTTCACTTCAGAGTGAGCCCTTTTGCAGGCTGACAGTTGTATGTGTACAAAGAGGATGCGTGGGGCTCAGGGTAACCGTATTTAACGGATTTTTGAAAAAAAAAATCGGCCTCGTCGCCAGACCCTACGTCCAAGGCCTAATACCCTTACTCGACACCGTGGGCCTAAAATCATCCAAAATTTTTTATTTTTTTTCCCCCCACTCCCAGGGCTTATATGGGATGCTGAAACACAATAGCCCATCAGAAATGACTTTTCTGACTTTCAAGTGGGTGAAATGGCTCTGGAAATCACTCGGTTAGGACTTTGGACTCGATTTCCGGAACGAGTCCTAACCCGACCCCATCGCTTAGACTTGCCGGTTGGAATTTTGATTTCGTCCGATCACGGACCGCCTTTTCGGGCTAGGGCCTCGCGCCCCCATCGGTAGATAGCCCCGAGCGAGACGGAACGGGGGATACTCGTCCGACGTCCGTACGACCTTCCCGTCCGGAACGGCGGCCCGAAACGCACTAGGCCGAAGGCCTCGTAAAAATAGTCAGAAATATTCACAAAAAAATCAGGAAGAGGTGCCATCGACCCGGAATCTGGTCTACCCCCCCTAAATCGAGGGCGCCGAGCGCGCCTGACTCGGAACCGAGTGTCTAGCACCTTCCTGTCCCGAGATACGCCCAAAGCTCACAGGTCAGAAAAAAAGTGTAAAAATATTCGTGAAAAATTACCCGAATGTCCCCGCGGTTTCAGATTCGTCCCACCCCCTAACTCGGGGTCCCCGATCGTGGCCGAGGTGTCCGCGAAGCCGTAGGACCTTTAGTTTCAGAGTTATTCAAAAACAAACACTAACCCGTTCATTTCAATGGAAGGCCGGTAGTGAAAACCTCCCAAGTCCCACTTGCCAAAGAACTTCCCAGGGGAAGGTGTTAGGAGCATGTTTCAGCCCATTTGGAGTCTACCTATTTTGGATACATGATTTTTTTTTTTAATGTTTTTGAACGGTTAGGCCTCGTTCCGGGTATAGGATACTGTCAATAGGCCTAATTCCGGTATTGAAGTCCAATGTCCTAACCTGGTCCAAACTCAATTTTGACGTGCTGGAACACGCCCTAGGACCCTAAGCCACGCCGCCAAGGTGTTTTTTTGGAAAATCCAGTCTGGGTCTTGTCAAAGAAAAGCTCTTAGAAGAAGCTCTCTGCTGCTACTGCACCGCCCCACCCACACAGAAGCTCTCTGCTGCTAATGCCCTTCCCCCCACACTTCTTTTCACAACAACAACAACAACAACAGAGATGTAAGTCAAACACAGGGTCTGTCAAGTGTATGTGAGCATCAGGGTTTCCCACACTTGAAAGGGAAGGACTCGGACACAGCATTCCACTCGTCTTGTATTTTATTGGTTTTCAGTGGAACTGACGTTATAGTAGAATTGTGGTAGTAGTGGGTTTTCCCAGAACAAAAGGTAGAACCAGAATCAGAAGTAGAAGGTTAAAAACCTTTAAACATACAAACATAAAATAAATGTATGAATAAATGCCTGTTTTTCTACAACAAAGCATGTATGAATAAATGCTTGTTTTTCTATAACAAAACCCAAGTTAATTAGGCAACAATATATAAATATTTATGTATAAGGTAAATTAAGTATATTTTAACAATTTGTAATCATTCAGGTAATATGTTGCTGAACAAATATAACTGAACGGAAAACCAGTTGTAAAGTAAGAACCATTTTAACCATTAGCCCTTTCACAGGCAGTTTGTTCACTTTAACTGAAGATATTTTACTACACGCCACTGAGAAAGAAAGTTTAAACCAATCACACGTAAGGAACAAACATTTCTCATGCCCACGGATTACTGCGAGCGCAGCGTTTGCATATAAAAAAGTTCAGTGGGTTTACCGGTAGCCTTTTTTGTCCTTTTTTCCCTGATGTGCTGTAAAGTTTGCGTTAGTAGCGAATTCTCTTTGCAACTGCAACATGATTTTTAAAAAATGTATTTGAAAGGTTAGGCCTCGTTCCGGGAATAGGATACTGTCAATAGGCCTAATTCCGGAAATGAAGTCTATTTCCCTAACCCGCTAACCCTGACTCCTTCACTTCAGAGCAAGCCCTTTTGCAGGCTGAAAGTTGTATGTGTACAAAGAGGATGCGTGGGGCTCAGGGTAACCGTATTTAACGGATTTTTGAAAAAAAAAAAAAATCGGCCTCGTCGCCAGACCCTACGTCCAAGGCCTAATACCCTTACTCGACACCGTGGGCCTAAAATCATCCAAAATTTTTTATTTTTTTTCCCCCCACTCCCAGGGCTTATATGGGATGGTGAAACACAATAGCCCATCAGAAATGACTTTTCTGACTTTCAAGTGGGGGAATTGACTCTGGAAATCACTCGGTTAGGACTTTGGACTTGATTTCCGGAACGAGTCCTAACCCGACCCCATCGCTTAGACTTGCCGGTTGGAATTTTGATTTCGTCCAATCACGGCCCGCCTTTTCGGCCTAGGGCCTCGCGCCCCTATCGGTAGATAGCCCTAAGCGAGACGATACGGGGGATACTCGTCTGACGTCCGTACGACCTTCCTGTCCGGAACGGCGGCCCGAAACGCACTCGGCCAAAGGCCTCGTAAAAATAGTTGGAAATATTCACAAAAAAATCAGGAAAAGGTGGTATTGACCCGGAATCGAGTCTAACCCCCCCTAAATCGAGGGCACTGAGCGCGCCTGACTTTGAACCGAGTCTCTAGCACCTTCCTGTCCTGAGATACACCCAAAGGTCACAGGTCAGAAAAAAAGTGTAAAAATATTCGTGAAAAATTACCCGAATGTCCCCGCTGCTTCAAAATCGTCACACACCCTAACTCGGGGTCCCCGATCGTGGCTGAGGTGTCCGCGAAGCCGTAGGTCCTTTAGTTTCAGAGTTATTCAAAAACAAACACTAACCCATTCATTTCAATGGAAGGCCAGTCGTGAAAACTTCCCAAGTCCCACTTGCCAAAGAACTTCCCGGGGGAAGATGTTAGGAGCACGTTTCAGCCCATTTGGAGTCTACCTATTTTGGATACATGATTTTTTTTTAAAATGTTTTTGAACGGTTAGGCCTCGTTCCGGGTATAGGATACTGTCAATAGGCCTAATTCTGGTATTGAAGTCCAATGTCCTATCCTGGTCCAAACTCAATTTTGACGTGCTGGGACACGCCTTAGGACCCTAAGCCACGCCGCCAAGGTGTTTTTTTGGAAAATCCAGTCTGGGTCTTGTCAAAGAAATGCTCTTAGAAGAAGCTCTCTGCTGCTATTGCCCCTCCCCACCCACACAGAAGCTCTCTGCTGCTGATGCCCTTCCCCCACACTACTTTTCACAACAACAACAGAGATGTAAGTCAAACACAGGGTCTGTCAAGTGTATGTGAGCATCAGGGTTTCCCACACTTGAAAGGGAAGGACTCGGACACAGCATTCCACTCGTCTTGTATTTTATTGGTTTTCAGTGGAACTGACGTTATAGTATAATTGTGGTAGTAGTGGGTTTTCCCAGAACAAAACATAGAACCAGAATCAGAAGTAGAAGCTAGAAGGTTAAAAACCTTTAAACATACAAACATAAAATAAATGTATGAATAAATGCCTGTTTTTCTACAACAAAGCATGTATGAATAAATGCTTGTTTTTCTATAACAAAACCCAAGTTAATTAGGCAACAATATATAAATATTTATGTATAAGGTAAATTAAGTATATTTTAACAATTTGTAATCATTCAGGTAATATGTTGCTGAACAAATATAACTGAACAGAAAACCAGTTGTAAAGTAAGAACCATTTTAACCATTAGCCCTTTCACAGGCAGTTTGTTCACTTTAACTGAAGATATTTTACTACACACCACTGAGAAAGAAAGTTTAAACCAATCACAGGTAAGGAACAAACATTTGTCATGCCCACGGATTACTGCGAGCGCAGCGTTTGCATATAAAAAAGTTCAGTGGGTTTACCGGTAGCCTTTTTTGTCCTTTTTTCCCTGATGTGCTGTAAAGTTTGCGTTAGTAGTAAATTCTCTTTGCAACTGCAACATGATTTTTTAAAAAATGTTTTTGAAAGGTTAGGCCTCGTTCCGGGTATAGGATACTGTCAATAGGCCTAATTCCGGAAATGAAGTCTATTTCCCTAACCCGCTAACCCTGACTCCTTCACTTCAGAGCCAGCCCTTTTGCAGGCTGAAAGGTGTATGTGTACAAAGAGGATGCGTGGGGCTCAGGGTAACCATATTTAATGGATTTTTGAAAAAAAAAAATCGGCCTCGTCGCCAGACCCTACGTCCAAGGCCTAATACCCTTACTCGACACCGTGGGCCTAAAATCATCCAATTTTTATTTTTATTTTTTCCCCACTCCCAGGGCTTATATGGGATGGTGAAACACAATAGCCCATCAGAAATGACTTTTCTGACTTTCAAGTGGGGGAAATGACTCTGGAAATCACTCGGTTAGGACTTTGGACTTGATTTCCGGAACGAGTCCTAACCCGACCCCATTGCTTAGACTTGCCGGTTGGAATTTTGATTTCGTCCAATCACGGCCCGCCTTTTCGGGCTAGGGCCTCGCGCCCCTATCGGTAGATAGCCCTAAGCGAGACGAAACGGGGGATACTCGTCTGACGTCCGTACGACCTTCCTGTCCGGAACGGCGGCCCGAAACGCACTCGGCAAAAGGCCTCGTAAAAATTGTTGGAAATATTCACAAAAAAATCAGGAAAAGGTGCTATTGACCCAGAATCAAGTCTACCCCCCCTAAATCGAGGGCGCCGAGCGCGCCTGACTCGGAACCGAGTCTCTAGCACCTTCCTGTCCTGAGATACACCCAAAGGTCACAGGTCAGAAAAAAAGTGTAAAAATATTCGTGAAAAATTACCCGAATGTCCCCGCGGCTTCAAAATCGTCGCACACACTAAGTCGTGGTCCCCGATCGTGGCCGACGCATCCGCGAAGCCGTAGGACCTTTAGTTTCAGAGTTATTCAAAAACAAACCCTAACCCATTCATTTCAATGGAAGGCCGGTAGTGAAAATTTGCCCAAGTCCCACTTGCCAAAAAACTTCCCAGGGGAAGGTGTTAGGAGCAGGTTTCAGCCCATTTGGAGTCTACCTATTTTGGAGACATGATTTTTAAAAAAATGTTTTTGTGAAAGGTTAGGCCTCGTTCCGGGTATAGGATACTGTCAATAGGCCTAATTCCGGAAATCAAGTCTATTTCCCTAACCCGCTAACCTTACCTATTTTGGAGACATGATTTTTTTCCCAGAGAGGGGCCATTTGGCCTTTTTACCTAGAAAACCCACAAGAGGGCCAATTGGCCTCAAGTCCCCCCTCTGGACACTCATTTTGTTATGGAAATGTGGCTGATAGTGGCACACGGCTGGAGCCACTTGAACTTGTCGCAAGGGTTTGCTCCATCCAGGATCATTTCCAATGCCTGTTGAATCTCTGCATCTTCGTTCCTTGGAGAGGAGCTTCTTTCACCACAAAATTCTTGAGGGAACTGAAGCGATAGTCCATGTGCACTGAGGTATTTATCCATCAAACAATTGTCTGGTTGCAGTCACATGAGTCGTTATGACTCGTCTTGACTTGAGTTGAAAGCTTTAATGTCCTTAAAAAAGGCAATTTGTCTTACAGCACAGCAGAGTGACAAAAAACACATACAATAAAAAAACCCATCACAACACAATAAATAGCAAAACGTGTAAATAAATACAGACCACTGGTCAGAGGCATCAATCAATGCTAGAAATGTTAAAAGGAATCATTTGTACATTAAAGTGTAGTTTTAAGTATGTATCTCCCATATCTTGTTCAATTGATTAATTGCCATGGGGATAAATGTTATGGTCACATGGGACAGTCACATGTTCACATTTTAGAATAGAATGTGTTTTTATTCCTCATTCTCACAGAAGCAGCCAACATGACTTCACCACTGAAGTGTGAAGTGTGTGAAGGGTGACCCCCTCCCCCCACACACTGCCACTAACAGCCTCATTACCATAACAAAAGGAGTGCATAAGGGAAAAGCGGTCGGGCCAAACGGCCCCTATGTGGGTCTTCTAGGTAGACAGAAAAATGCTGGGACTTGTAGTGTTAAATGTTTTTGAAAGGTTAGGCCTCGTTCCAGGTATAGGATACTGTCAATAGGCCTAATTCCGGAAATGAAGTCTATTTTCCTAACCCGCTAACCCTAACTCCTTCACTTCAGAGCGAGCCCTATTGCAGGCTGAAAGTTGTATGTGTACAAAAAAGGATGCATGGTGCTCAGGGTAACCATATTTAACGTATTTTTGAAAAAAAAAAATTGGCCTCGTTGCCAGACCCTACGGATGGGTCAAAGGCCTAATACCTTTACTCGACACCGTGGGCCTAAACTCATCCAAAAAAATATTTTTTTTCCCCGCACTCCCAGGGCTTATATGGGATGCTGAAACACAATAGCCCATCAGAAATGACTTTTCTGGCTTTCAAGTGGGTGAAATGGCTCTGGAAATCACTCGGTTAGGACTTTGGACTCGATTTCCGGAACGAGTCCTAACCCGACCCATTGCTTAGACAAAACCACATTGTGTTAACAACCCCAACGTGAACTCTACCTTGACGTGGTGTTGGGGCTTACGAGCCTAGGCTCAAACTAAAAGAGTTCAATATCAAATTTAAATGTCTCCAAAACAGGCACCGATACACTCCAAATGGCCTGAAACATGCTCCTAACAACTTTCCCCAGGAGGATTTAGGGCTGTGGGAGAACAAGCCCAAAGTGTCCCCATGACCTTCTGTTCCATGCTGTTCTATTAAAAGTGTGTTTTGAAATGTTTGATGTTATTGTATTTCTTTAAAGGTTTTTTGGCTTACTAAAGATATGGAAGTGCATTAAAGTTATTGAATTGCAATAAAATGTTTTCTTGGTGTCCAGGGTCCAGACATCATGTCACAACCCTACTTTGCTCCAGATATCAAGTCTGAATTCCAGATATCAAGTGTGAACCCTAGTGGGTTCAAGATATTAAGTCTGAATTCCAGATATCAAGTTCCAGACATCAAGTGACAACCCTAATTTGCCCCAGAGATCAAAAATATCAAAAATCAAGCCTCAATTCCAAAAATCAAGTCTCAATTCCAAAAATCGAGTCTCAATTCCAAAAATCAAGTCTCAATTCCAAAAATCAAGTCTCGGTTAGGAGTTTGAGACTTGACTTTTGGAATTGAGACTTGATTTTTGGAATTGAGACTCGATTTTTGGAATTGAGACTCGATTTTTGGAATTAACCCTAATCCTAGTGTAATAGCACTGGAATTTGATAGAGGAGCCCAGTCTGTACGACCCTGTGGTGAAAGTTTCCTCCAATGTCTTTCAGGGAGCGAGATATAAGGGTTTTTCCTGATGAAGTTGTCTGTTTTCCAAAGAAAAGAGTGTGGTGAAGTGTCTTATGGTCTGGTGGCACATGTCAGCACATCAGAATTGAGTTTGGAGCAAGTCCCAAAAAAGTAGTCTGGAACCCAGAAACCGAGTCGGGTGGGGTGTGCCTTAGGGCCAGGGTTGGTGCCCCAGCCTATCAGAGTTGAGTTTGGAGCAAGTTCCAAAAAACTAGTCACAATTCCAAAAATCCAGTCTGGAGGGTGTGGCTTTATTAAAGATATGGAAGTGCATTAAATTGTGGCTTTTTTAAAGATATGGAAGTGCATTAAAGTTATTGAATTGCAATAAAATGCTTTTTTGGTGTCCAGTTCCAGATATCAAGTCCCAACCCTAATTTGTTCCAGACATCAAGTCTGAATTCCAGATATCAAGTGTGAAACCTAATGGGTTCAAGGTATTAAGTCTGAATCCCAGATATCAAGTTCCAGACATCAAGTCCCAACCCTAATTTGCCCCAGAGATCAAAAATAACAAAAATCAAGCCTCAATTCCAAAAATCAAGTCTCAATTCCAAAAATCAAGTCTCAATTCCAAATATCAAGTCTCAATTCCAAAAATCAAGTCTCAATTCCAAAAATCGAGTCTCAATTCCAAAAATCAAGTCTCGGTTAGGATTAGGGTTAGGAGTTTGAGACTTGATTTTTGGAATTGAGACTCGATTTTTGGAATTGAGACTTGATATTTGGAATTGAGACTTGATTTTTGGAATTGAGACTCGATTTTTGGAATTGAGACTTGATTTTTGGAATTAACCCTAATCCTAGTGTAATAGCACTGGAATTTGATAGAGGAGCCCAGTCTGCACGACCCTGTGGTGAAAGTTTCCTCCAATGTCTTTCAGGGAGCGAGATATAAGGGTTGTTCCTGATGAAGATGTCTGTTTTCCAAAGAAAAGAGTGTGGTGAAGTGTCTTATGGTCTGGTGGCACATGTCAGCACATCAGAATTGAGGTTGGAGCAAGTTCCAAAAAAGTAGTCTGGAACCCAGAAACCGAGTCGGGTGGGCTGTGGCTTAGGGCCAGGGTTGGTGCCCCAGCCTATCAGAATTGAGTTTTGAGCAAGTTCCAAAAAAGTAGTCTGAAGTCCAAAAATCCAGTCAGGAGGGTGTGGCTTCATTAAAGATATGGAAGTGCATTAAATTGTGGCTTTATTAAAGACATGGAAGTGCATTAAAGTTATTGAATTGCAATAAAATGCTTTTTTGGTGTCCAGTTCCAGATATCAAGTCCCAACCCTAATTTGTTCCAGATATCAAGTCTGAATTCCAGATATCAAGTGTGAAACCTAATGGGTTCAAGGTATTAAGTCTGAATTCCAGATATCAAGTTCCAGACATCAAGTCACAACCCTACTTTGCCCCAGAGATCAAAAATAACAAAAATCAAGCCTCAATTCCAAAAATCGAGTCTCAATTCCAAAAATCGAGTCTCAATTCCAAAAATCAAGTCTCAATTCCAAATATCAAGTCTCGGTTAGGAGTTTGAGACTTGATTTTTGGAATTGAGACTTGATTTTTGGAATTGAGACTCGATTTTTGGAATTGAGACTCGATTTTTGGAATTAACCCTAATCCTAGTGTAATAGCACTGGAATTTGATAGAGGAGCCCAGTCTGTACGACCCTGTGGTGAAAGTTTCCTCCAATGTCTTTCAGGGAGCGAGATATAAGGGTTTTTCCTGATGAAGTTGTCTGTTTTCCAAAGAAAAGAGTGTGGTGAAGTGTCTTATGGTCTGGTGGCACATGTCAGCACATCAGAATTGAGTTTGGAGCAAGTCCCAAAAAAGTAGTCTGGAACCCAGAAACCGAGTCGGGTGGGCTGTGGCTTAGGGCCAGGGTTGGTGCCCCAGCCTATCAGAATTGAGTTTTGAGCAAGTTCCAAAAAAGTAGTCTGAAGTCCAAAAATCCAGTCTGGAGGGTGTGGCTTCATTAAAGATATGGAAGTGCATTAAATTGTGGCTTTATTAAAGACATGGAAGTGCATTAAAGTTATTGAATTGCAATAAAATGCTTTTTTGGTGTCCAGTTCCAGATATCAAGTCCCAACCCTAATTTGTTCCAGATATCAAGTCTGAATTCCAGATATCAAGTGTGAAACCTAATGGGTTCAAGGTATTAAGTCTGAATTCCAGATATCAAGTTCCAGACATCAAGTCACAACCCTACTTTGCCCCAGAGATCAAAAATAACAAAAATCAAGCCTCAATTCCAAAAATCAAGTCTCAATTCCAAAAATCGAGTCTCAATTCCAAAAATCAAGTCTCAATTCCAAAAATCGAGTCTCAATTCCAAAAATCAAGTCTCAATTCCAAATATCAAGTCTCGGTTAGGAGTTTGAGACTTGATTTTTGGAATTGAGACTTGATTTTTGGAATTGAGACTCGATTTTTGGAATTGAGACTCGATTTTTGGAATTAACCCTAATCCTAGTGTAATAGCACTGGAATTTGATAGAGGAGCCCAGTCTGTACGACCCTGTGGTGAAAGTTTCCTCCAGTGTCTTTCAGGGAGCGAGATATAAGGGTTTTTCCTGATGAAGTTGTCTGTTTTCCAAAGAAAAGAGTGTGGTGAAGTGTCTTATGGTCTGGTGGCACATGTCAGCACATCAGAATTGAGTTTGGAGCAAGTCCCAAAAAAGTAGTCTGGAACCCAGAAACCGAGTCGGGTGGGCTGTGGCTTAGGGCCAGGGTTGGTGCCCCAGCCTATCAGAATTGAGTTTTGAGCAAGTTCCAAAAAAGTAGTCTGAAGTCCAAAAATCCAGTCTGGAGGGTGTGGCTTCATTAAAGATATGGAAGTGCATTAAATTGTGGCTTTATTAAAGACATGGAAGTGCATTAAAGTTATTGAATTGCAATAAAATGCTTTTTTGGTGTCCAGTTCCAGATATCAAGTCCCAACCCTAATTTGTTCCAGATATCAAGTCTGAATTCCAGATATCAAGTGTGAAACCTAATGGGTTCAAGGTATTAAGTCTGAATTCCAGATATCAAGTTCCAGACATCAAGTCACAACCCTACTTTGCCCCAGAGATCAAAAATAACAAAAATCAAGCCTCAATTCCAAAAATCAAGTCTCAATTCCAAAAATCGAGTCTCAATTCCAAAAATCAAGTCTCAATTCCAAATATCAAGTCTCGGTTAGGAGTTTGAGACTTGATTTTTGGAATTGAGACTTGATTTTTGGAATTGAGACTCGATTTTTGGAATTGAGACTTGATTTTTGGAATTAACCCTAATCCTAGTGTAATAGCACTGGAATTTGATAGAGGAGCCCAGTCTGTACGACCCTGTGGTGAAAGTTTCCTCCAATGTCTTTCAGGGAGTGAGATATAACGGTTTTTCCTGATGAAGTTGTCTGTTTTCCAAAGAAAAGATTGTGGTGAAGTGTCTTATGGTCTGGTGGCACATGTCAGCACATCAGAATTGAGTTTGGAGCAAGTCCCAAAAAAGTAGTCTGGAACCCAGAAACCGAGTCGGGTGGGCTGTGGCTTAGGGCCAGGGTTGGTGCCCCAGCCTATCAGAATTGAGTTTTGAGCAAGTTCCAAAAAAGTAGTCTGAAGTCCAAAAATCCAGTCTGGAGGGTGTGGCTTCATTAAAGATATGGAAGTGCATTAAATTGTGGCTTTATTAAAGACATGGAAGTGCATTAAAGTTATTGAATTGCAATAAAATGCTTTCTTGGTGTCCAGTTCCAGATATCAAGTCCCAACCCTAATTTGTTCCACATATCAAGTCTGAATTCCAGATATCAAGTGTGAAACCTAATGGGTTCAAGGTAGTAAGTCTGAATTCCAGATATCAAGTTCCAGACAACAAGTCACAACCCTACTTTGCCCCAGAGATCAAAAATAACAAAAATCAAGCCTCAATTCCAAAAATCGAGTCTCAATTCCAAAAATCGAGTCTCAATTCCAAAAATCAAGTCTCAATTCCAAATATCAAGTCTCGGTTAGGAGTTTGAGACTTGATTTTTGGAATTGAGACTTGATTTTTGGAATTGAGACTCGATTTTTGGAATTGAGACTCGATTTTTGGAATTAACCCTAATCCTAGTGTAATAGCACTGGAATTTGATAGAGGAGCCCAGTCTGTATGACCCTGTGGTGTAAGTTTCCTCCAATGTCTTTCAGGGAGTGAGATATAAGGGTTTTTCCTGATGAAGTTGTCTGTTTTCCAAAGAAAAGAGTGTGGTGAAGTGTCTTATGGTCTGGTGGCACATGCCCGCACATCAGAATTGAGTTTGGAGCAAGTCCCAAAAAAGTAGTCTGGAACCCAGAAACCGAGTCGGGTGGGGTGTGCCTTAGGGCCAGGGTTGGTGCCCCAGCCTATCAGAGTTGAGTTTGGAGCAAGTTCCAAAAAACTAGTCACAATTCCAAAAATCGAGTCTGGGGGGTGTGGCTTTATTAAAGATATGGAAGTGCATTAAATTGTGGCTTTATCAAAGATATGGAAGTGCATTAAAGTTATTGAATTGCAATTAAATGCTTTTTTGGTGTCCAGTTCCAGATATCAAGTCCCAACCCTAATTTGTTCCAGATATCAAGTCTGAATTCCAGATATCAAGTGTGAAACATAATGGGTTCAAGGTATTAAGTCTGAATTCCAGATATCAAGTTCCAGACATCAAGTCACAACCCGAACTTGCCCCAGAGATAAAAAATATCAAAAATCAAGCCTCAATTCCAAAAATCGAGTCTCAATTCCAAAAATCAAGCCTCAATTCCAAAAATCGAGCCTGAATTCCAAAAATCCAGTTCGGGGCCTTGTCACAGTCAAAGAAAAGCTCTTAGAAGAAGCTCTCAGCTGCTACTGCCCATCCCCCACACACTTAGGTTAGGAGATTGGACTTGAGTTGTGGCCTCCATTGCTTAGACATTACCTGTTGGAATTTAGATTTTGTCCAATCACGGCAAGCCTTTTCGGGCTAGGGTCTCGCGCCCCTTTCGGGCGATAGCCCGAAGCGAGACGTAACTGCGGGTACTCGTCTGACGTCCGTACGACCTTCCTGTCCGGAACGGCGGCCCAAAACGCACTCGGCCAAAGGCCTCGTAAAAATAGTTGGAAATATTCACAAAAAAATCAGGAAAAGGTGCTATTGACCCGGAATCGAGTCTACCCCCCCTAAATCGAGGGCGCTGAGCGCGCCTGACTCAGAACCGAGTCTCTAGCACCTTCCTGTCCCGAGATACGCCCAAAGGTGAAAGGTCAGAAAAAAAGTGTAAAAATATTCGTGAAAAATTACCCGAATCTCCCCGCGGCTTCAAAACCTTAGCAAGCCCTAACTCGGGGTCCCCGATCGTGGCCGAGGCGTCCGCGAAACCTAGGCCCAAAAAAATTGACCGTTTTTGGAGGGAAAATGAAATTCCAACCGGCAATGTCTAAGCAATGAGTTAGGTTAGGACTCGTTCCGGAAATCAAGTCTATTTGCCTAAAGCCGTAATTGTAACTCCTTCACTTCAGAGCGAGCCCTTTTGCAGGCTGAAAGTTGTATGTGTACAAAAAAAGGATGTGTGAGGCTCAGGGTAACCATATTTAATGGATTTTTGAAAAAAAAAAAAAATAGGCCTCGTGGCCAGCCCCTATGTCAAAGGCCTAATACCCTTACTCGACACCGTGGGCCTAAAATCTTCCAAAAATTTTTATTTTTTTTCCCCCACTCCCAGGGCTTATATGGGATGCTGAAACACAATAGCCCATCAGAAATTACTTTTCTGACTTTCAAGTGGGTGAAATGGCTCTGGAAATCACTCGGTTAGGACTTTGGACTCGATTTCCTGAACGAGTCCAAACCCGACTCCATTGCTTAGACTTGCCGGTTGGAATTTCATTTTCCCTCCAAAAACGGTCGATTTTTTTGGGCCTAGGTTCAGCGGACGCCTCGGCCACGATCGCGGACCCAGAGTTAGGGCGTGTGACGATTTTGAAGCCGCACGGACATTCGGGTAATTTTTCACGAATATTTTTACACTTTTTTTCTGACCTTTCACCTTCGGGTGTATCTCGGGACAGGAAGGTGCTAGGGACTCGGTTCCAAGTCAGGCGCGCTCAACGCCCGCGATTTAGGGGGGGTAGCCTCAATTGCGAGTCAATAGCACCTTTTCCTGATTTTTTGTGAATATTTCCAACAATTTTTATGAGGCCTTTTTCCGAGTGCGTTTCGGGCCGCCGTTCGGGACAGGAAAGTCGTACGGACGTCAGACAAGTATCCCCCTTTTCGTCTCGCTTAGGGCTATCTACCGATACAGCATTTGTTACAATTCGACCCCGTTTTAGGTGCGAGACGGTCAGACTTGATTTTTGGAACTCGGACTAGTTTTTTGGAACTCGGTCCCGGTTTCCCAAAAAACACTTTGGGGGAGTGGCCTGGGGTCCGGGGGCACGTGCCGGCATATCGGAATTAAGTTTCGAGCGATTTCCAGAAAAGTAGGCTCGGATCCATAAATCGAGTCTGGGGGGCGTGGCCTAGGGTCCAGGGGTGTGTCCCAGCCTATCAGAATTAAGTTTGGGGCAAGTTCCCAAAAACTAGTCCCAATTCCAAAAATCGAGTCTGGGGGGCGTGGCCCATGTTCCAGGGGTGTGTCCCAGCCTATCAGAATCAAGTTTGGGGCAAGTTCCAAAAAACTAGTCCCAATTCCAAAAATCGAGTCTGGGGGGCGTGGCCTAGGGTCTAGGGGTGTGTCCCAGCCTATCAGAATTAAGTTTGGGGCAAGTTCCAAAAAACTAGTCCCAATTCCAAAAATCAAGTCTGGGGGGGCGTGGCCTAGCGTCCAGGGGGGTGTCCCAGCCTATTGGAGCAAGTTCCAAAAAAGTAGTCCGGAATCCATAAACCTAGTTTTTACAACGGCCACCCTGTGACAGGGTAGTATATTGCAACAATAATTAGTGGTAATTAGGCTTAAGGGGTTTTATTGCGGTATAAAATCATAAGAAGATCGAAAATTTATTTCAAAGGTGTCAAAAAATCTGTAATAACCTTCTACACAATCCCAAAAAGCGACCTATGCCGCAGGATTATCATTTAATAGCTTTCTGAAATTTCGGACTTGATTTGTGGAATCGAATTCCGCCTTAAGAGTCTATTCTCCTTCATTTTCCTAATTAGGGTTAGGGTTAGGGTTAGGGTTAGGGTTAGGGTTAGGGTTAGGGTTAGGGTTAGGGTTAGGGTTAGGGTTAGGGTTAGGGTTAGGGTTAGGGTTAGGGTTAGGGTTAGGGTTAGGGTTAGGGTTAGGGTTAGGGTTAGGGTTAGGGTTAGGGTTAGGGTTAGGGTTAGGGTTAGGGTTAGGGTTAGGGTTAGGGTTAGGGTTAGGGTTAGGGTTAGGGTTAGGGTTAGGGTTAGGGTTAGGGTTAGGGTTAGGGTTAGGGTTAGGGTTAGGGTTAGGGTTAGGGTTAGGGTTAGGGTTAGGGTTAGGGTTAGGGTTAGGGTTAGGGTTAGGGTTAGGGTTAGGGTTAGGGTTAGGGTTAGGGTTAGGGTTAGGGTTAGGGTTAGGGTTAGGGTTAGGGTTAGGGTTAGGGTTAGGGTTAGGGTTAGGGTTAGGGTTAGGGTTAGGGTTAGGGTTAGGGTTAGGGTTAGGGTTAGGGTTAGGGTTAGGGTTAGGGTTAGGGTTAGGGTTAGGGTTAGGGTTAGGGTTAGGGTTAGGGTTAGGGTTAGGGTTAGGGTTAGGGTTAGGGTTAGGGTTAGGGTTAGGGTTAGGGTTAGGGTTAGGGTTAGGGTTAGGGTTAGGGTTAGGGTTAGGGTTAGGGTTAGGGTTAGGGTTAGGGTTAGGGTTAGGGTTAGGGTTAGGGTTAGGGTTAGGGTTAGGGTTAGGGTTAGGGTTAGGGTTAGGGTTAGGGTTAGGGTTAGGGTTAGGGTTAGGGTTAGGGTTAGGGTTAGGGTTAGGGTTAGGGTTAGGGTTAGGGTTAGGGTTAGGGTTAGGGTTAGGGTTAGGGTTAGGGTTAGGGTTAGGGTTAGGGTTAGGGTTAGGGTTAGGGTTAGGGTTAGGGTTAGGGTTAGGGTTAGGGTTAGGGTTAGGGTTAGGGTTAGGGTTAGGGTTAGGGTTAGGGTTAGGGTTAGGGTTAGGGTTAGGGTTAGGGTTAGGGTTAGGGTTAGGGTTAGGGTTAGGGTTAGGGTTAGGGTTAGGGTTAGGGTTAGGGTTAGGGTTAGGGTTAGGGTTAGGGTTAGGGTTAGGGTTAGGGTTAGGGTTAGGGTTAGGGTTAGGGTTAGGGTTAGGGTTAGGGTTAGGGTTAGGGTTAGGGTTAGGGTTAGGGTTAGGGTTAGGGTTAGGGTTAGGGTTAGGGTTAGGGTTAGGGTTAGGGTTAGGGTTAGGGTTAGGGTTAGGGTTAGGGTTAGGGTTAGGGTTAGGGTTAGGGTTAGGGTTAGGGTTAGGGTTAGGGTTAGGGTTAGGGTTAGGGTTAGGGTTAGGGTTAGGGTTAGGGTTAGGGTTAGGGTTAGGGTTAGGGTTAGGGTTAGGGTTAGGGTTAGGGTTAGGGTTAGGGTTAGGGTTAGGGTTAGGGTTAGGGTTAGGGTTAGGGTTAGGGTTAGGGTTAGGGTTAGGGTTAGGGTTAGGGTTAGGGTTAGGGTTAGGGTTAGGGTTAGGGTTAGGGTTAGGGTTAGGGTTAGGGTTAGGGTTAGGGTTAGGGTTAGGGTTAGGGTTAGGGTTAGGGTTAGGGTTAGGGTTAGGGTTAGGGTTAGGGTTAGGGTTAGGGTTAGGGTTAGGGTTAGGGTTAGGGTTAGGGTTAGGGTTAGGGTTAGGGTTAGGGTTAGGGTTAGGGTTAGGGTTAGGGTTAGGGTTAGGGTTAGGGTTAGGGTTAGGGTTAGGGTTAGGGTTAGGGTTAGGGTTAGGGTTAGGGTTAGGGTTAGGGTTAGGGTTAGGGTTAGGGTTAGGGTTAGGGTTAGGGTTAGGGTTAGGGTTAGGGTTAGGGTTAGGGTTAGGGTTAGGGTTAGGGTTAGGGTTAGGGTTAGGGTTAGGGTTAGGGTTAGGGTTAGGGTTAGGGTTAGGGTTAGGGTTAGGGTTAGGGTTAGGGTTAGGGTTTAGGGTTAGGGTTAGGGTTAGGTTAGGGTTAGGGTTAGGGTTAGGGTTAGGGTTAGGGTTAGGGTTAGGGTTAGGGTTAGGGTTAGGGTTAGGGTTAGGGTTAGGGTTAGGGTTAGGGTTAGGGTTAGGGTTAGGGTTAGGGTTAGGGTTAGGGTTAGGGTTAGGGTTAGGGTTAGGGTTAGGGTTAGGTTAGGTTAGGGTTAGGGTTAGGGTTAGGTTAGGGTTAGGGTTAGGGTTAGGTTAGGGTTAGGGTTAGGGTTAGGGTTAGGGTTAGGGTTAGGGTTAGGGTTAGGGTTAGGGTTAGGGTTAGGGTTAGGGTTAGGGTTAGGTTAGGGTTAGGGTTAGGGTTAGGGTTAGGGTTAGGGTTAGGGTTAGGGTTAGGTTAGGGTTAGGGTTAGGGTTAGGGTTAGGGTTAGGGTTAGGGTTAGGGTTAGGGTTAGGGTTAGGGTTAGGGTAGGGTTAGGGTTAGGGTTAGGGTTAGGTTAGGGTTAGGGTTAGGGTTAGGGTTAGGGTTAGGGTTAGGGTTAGGTAGGGTTAGGTTAGGGTTAGGGTTGGTAGGGTTAGGGTTAGGGTTAGGGTTAGGGTTAGGGGTTAGGTTAGGGTTAGGGTTAGGGTTAGGGTAGGGTTAGGGTTAGGTTAGGGTTAGGGTTAGGGTAGGGTAGGGGTTAGGGTTAG